>NC_057399.1:54593475-54782803 GCF_019320065.1 Cervus canadensis
TCCCACAGTTCAAGTTGGCAACTCACAGAAGTTCCCTCCGATTGTCCTCAGGGCACTCAGGCCCGGACCCTACCCCAAGCAATGCCGCCTAAGAGCTCCCGGGACGGATCTCCGTCCTTAGCTCTTTTGTCTCACTTTTTATCTTTTATATTTTGTCCTACCTCCTTTCGAAGACAATGGGCTGCTTTTCTGGGCGCCTGATGACCTCAGCTAGCGATCCGAAGTTGTTTTGCGAAGTTTGCTCTGTGTTCAGTTATTCTTTTGATGAATTTGTAGGAGAGAAAGTGGTCTCCCCGTTCTACTCCTCCGCCGTCTTGGCTCCTCCCCTCCTGTGGCTTTTCAAGTCTCTATTTTATTCATTTCTGCTCTGATCTTTATGATGTCTTTCCTTCTACTGGCTCTGGGCTTTCTTTGGTTCTTTTTCTAGCTGGCAAATATTAGAATTTCCTTCCTTTTACAGGCCGAATGATGTTCCATTATGTGTGGGGTGTGTGTGTGTGTGTATATATATCTATATGATAGATACATATACACACACATAGATAGATATATATACACACACACCATATTTTCTTTATCCATTCATCATGGACATTTGGATTTTTCCATATCTTGGCTATAGTGAATACTGCTGCAATAAATGTAGAAAAACAGATACACATTCAAAATCCTAATTTCAATTCTAAAAATGGTATTACTCAATCGTATGGTATTTTATTTTTAAGTTTTTGAGGGACCTCAATACTGTTTCTATAGTAGCTGTTTTAATTTATATTCCCACCAATAATGTGCAAGTGTTCCCTTTTCTCAACATCCTAGGAGCATTTTTTCAGTACCTAAATGACCAATCTAGATAGCATATTTAAAAGCAGAGACATTACTTTGCCAACAAAGGTCCATCTAGTCAAGGCTATGGTTTTCCCAGTGGTCATGTATGGATGTGAGAGTTGGACGGTGAAGAAAGCTTAGCACCGAAGAATTGATGCTTTTGAACTGTGGTGTTGGAGAAGCCTTTTGAGAGTCCCTTGGACTGCAAGGAGATCCAACCAGTCCATCCTAAAGGAGATCAGTCCTGGGTGTTCACTGGAAGGACTGATGTTGAAGCTGAAACTCCAGTACTTTGGCCACCTCATGCGAAGAGTTGACTCACTGGAAAAGACCCTAATGCTGGGAAGGATTGGGGGCAGGAGGAGAAGGGGATGACAGAGGATGAGATGGCTGGATGGCATCACTGACTCGATGGACAAGGGTTTGGGTAGACTCCGGGAGTCGGTGATGGACAGGGAGGCCTGGAGTGCTGCGATTCATGGGGTCGCAAAGAGTCGGACATGGCTGAGTGACTGAACTGAACTGAGCTGAAATGAGTTCTGTGATTTTGACCTTCCTGTGTTTTGATCTAGTCAATGGAACTAACCAGCCATAGGTACTCAGTAAATATGGTTTATCTATGATGAAAGCACAAGGGGGAAATTACTGGAAATCTCTATGTGGAAAAATTCATTAGCTACTAATGCTCACCTGAACACTGTTTCTGATACTGTGCTAAAGAAGTATACAAAACAAATTAATCACTTCTACCACATATTATTGAGAAACTTTAGAGGAGGACAGTATTGTAAACACTGACATCTGTACTTGGATATTATATTACAGGGGCCATTATGTGATGTAAAGGAATCTCTGGAAAGAGACCCATCATAGGTTTACAGTGGACTAGTTACTAACTTATGTGCTAGAAATGTTTGAATAAACTTGCAAACCCTTCACAGATGAGGAAACCGAGGCTCCAAGAAGAGATATCATGTCATGCCCTGTAATAGGGTGATGTAGAGAAATTTTAATCACCTTTCTTTCTGGAATATTTATCTGAAAAAATAATTCCAACTCTGAAATAAATTTTCTAAAATTGCATCTGCAGTTATCAAGGGCTTTTATTCACTCTTTTTGTCATTGCAATTAGAGGTCTGTGGAGGTAAGGGAATTATAGATTTGGTAGTTACCTATAGCTGTAGCCATTGAGCTAAATTAATAATTCCTTTTAACTTTCATTTGAACTACTTTGCTAAACTACACAGAATAACAAGTAATTTGGCTTCTGATATGTGATGTAATTTTACCATATGTATTTCTTTCTTATTTATTTGGACTATATTTCTTTTTCCTTTTTCTTTATTTCTTTCTGGCTGTGCTTTGTGGCTTATAGGATCTTAGTTCCCCAACCAGGGACTGAACCTGTACTTTCAGTAGTGAAAGTCCAGAGTCCTAATCACTGAACTGCCAGGGAATTTTCAAGGACTGTTTATTTTTCACACCCCGTACTGATACAAGCTTGTGGTTGGTTGCTTATTTTAGTGGTTGCCTCCATGACAAATGGGCTTCACTGGCGACTCAGTCATCAAGAATCTGCCTGCCAATGCAAAAACATGGGTTTGATCCCTGGGTTGAAAGGTTCCCTGGCAAGGGGAATGGCTACCCAGTCTGGTATTCTTGCCTGGAGAATTCCATGGACAGAGGAGTCTGGCAGGCTATAGCCCACAGGGTCACAAGAGTTGGATATGACTAAGTGACTAACACTTTCACTTTCCATGGACAAATAATGATGGCTTGCCAGTTATTTTAATAACCAATATGTATCAAAAATATGTTCATCTTGATTTTGTTCTTTCATTTGCACAAATAGATAATAAATCATGGTGGTAGTGGTGGTTTAGTTGCTCAGTCGTGTCTGACTCTGCTACCCCATGGACTGTAGCCTGCCAGGCTCCTCTGTCTGTGGGATTCTCCAGGCAAAATAACTGAAGTGGGGTGCCATTTCCTTCTCCAGGGAATCTTCCCAACCCACGGATCAAACCCAGGGTCTCCTGCATTGCAGGTGGTCTCCTGCATTGCAGGCAAATTCTTTACCAACTGAGCCACCAGGGAAACCCTAATAAATTGTGGTAGAAACATTTTTTGTAGACTATTGAGTTTGCACATAAATTTTAAGTAGAATAACTTGTTGAGTTAAAATATTATACCATTTGATATTTATTTCTTAATGTAGTTCTAAAGAATTATTAAAGTCTACAGTTCACCTGAATCCCCCTTTTTTTTAAACTGGAGCTCATTACTTTGCAGTGGGATATCTGCTACCCCTTTCTTTTCCTATCCTTTTCCTTCAGACCTGTGTCGCAGGCAGAGCTAGCACCCTTCTCTCCTCTACCTGTGGTACTCAGCAAGATGGTCTGAGTCATTGTTCTTCAAAGTTGAACTGTTGGAGAGGAGTGCTAGGGAGCCGCGAGGATTACATGCCTCTAGTAACTGTGAAGAATAGTAGAAGGACTAAAATGAACATTTGTTGAGTCTACAGTTATTCTATCACTACACCAAGTGATGAATATCTATCAGCTCATTAATCCTCATGTCAGCTTTGTTATGTATTGTGAACTCGCGCTCAGGTGCTTCAGTCAGGTCCTACTCTGCGATCCCCTAGACTGCGGTCTGCCAGCCTCCCCTGTCCATGGGATTATCCCAGTAAAAATACTGCAGTGGGTTGCCATTTCCTTCTTCAGGGGATCTTCCTAATCCAGTGATCAAACCTGAGTCTCCTGTGGCTCCTGCATTGGCAGGTGAATTCTTTACCCTTGAGTCACCTGGGAAATCCTATATTATATATCATCTTCATATTATTGAGAAAAACTGAGGGTTGGGAAAGGTTTGTCTGTTTCCAAAACTCATTATGTTTCTTTTATTATTTTCTATGGCCTCTAAAATTGTTGTTATCTGAATAAGTAGGTTTGGAAATGAGAAAAAATAAGACTCTCAGATCCCTAAGGCGGGGGATGGGGGGATTTTTAATGTGAGATAAAAGTTACCAATGTCAGCGACTATAAACAATAGTAATAGTACATCATAAAAGATAAAATAATGTTAAATAACTAAACTGTGTGGAATTCATTAGGGATTAGACATGGTTCTCAAACTTTAATTTGAATTAGTTCAACTAATTTGTATGTTTGATCAAATACAAATTCCTGGGGTTGACTCTAGACGTCTTGGATCAGAAACTGTTGGGATGGCTCATTGGTGATGATGGCCTCCATGATATATTTTAAGGACACTGGGATAGAACATAGCTTTGACTATATGGACTTTTGTCATCTAAGTGATGCCTCTGCTTTTTAATACTCTGTCTAGGTTTGTCATACCTTTTTTCCCAAGGAACAAGCATCTTTCAATTTCTTGGGTACCGTCACCATCCATAGTGATTTTGGAGCCCAAGAAAATAAAGTCTGTCACTGTTTCCATTGTTTCCCCATCTATTTGCCATGAAATGATGGGACCAGATGCCATGATCTTAGTTTTTTGAATGTTGAATTTTAAGTCAGCTCTTTCACTCCCCTTTTTCACTTTCATCAAGAGGCTCTTTAGTTCCTCTTCACTTTCTGCCGTAAGGGTGGTGTCATCTGCATATCTCTGGCTATTGATATTTCTCCCAGCAATCTTGATTCTAGCTTGAGCTTCATTTGGCTGGCATTTCACATGATGTACTCTGCATAAAAGTTAAGTAAGCAGGGTGACAATATACAGGCTTACCATTTGGGGATGGTGGTGTAGTATCAACATATGATAAAATGGAGGCTTTGTCACTCAAATCCTAAATATTTTTTTCCCATTAAAACCATCATAGACTATATTGTACAGTTATGTTGCTAATTTTCCTTTGAAATATAAAGTATTTTAAGCTTTTTTTGGGTCAAAAGTGGTAATATCTTAATAAATACAAATAAAAACCTTTTTTGTGGTTGCAGGATTTAGCTTACAAATCATTCAAATTGAGGTGAAAGATTGCCAGGTCATTGTTAATGACTTCATCTGTTAAGAATATATGTATTTTTATAAAGGAAAAGCACTTGTAAATATTTAATCAGTACTACATGTTTGTTCTGCAGAAATAAAATGTTTCTTAGAGATTCTCTATAAATATTTTTTATTTTTGCGCTCAAATGTATTTTCTGTTGATCTATGAAATGTTCTGTACAAAGCTTATGGTTGTAATGTTGGGCCAGATATTTTTGTTTTTCAAATCTAGACTTAGCTGAGTATATGTGACCATGTTAAAAAATAACTATCTTTGTTATTAAAATTTTGATTGCATAAAAAAGTGTACAAAGTGTACTACAGAGTAAAGATCACACAACTGGTATTATTAAAGGAGTAAAACAGGGCCACCCCCAAAGTGTTCAACTCTCTTGATCAGTGTTAAATTATTATTATTATTTTTTTTGATTTATTTTTTCAGTGGGTTTTGTCATACATTGACATGAATCAGCCATAAATTTACACGTATTCCCCATCCCGATCCCCCCTCCCACCTCCCTCTCCACCCGATTCCTCTGGGTCTTCCCAGTGCACCAGGCCCGAGCACTTGTCTCATGCATCCCACCTGGGCTGGTGACCTGTTTCATCATAGATAATATACATGCTGTTCCTTCGCAACATCCCACCCTCACCTTCTCCCACAGCGTTCAAAAGTCTGTTCTGTACTTCTGTGTCTCTTTTTCTGTTTTGCATATAGGGTTGTCGTTACCATCTTTCTAAATTCCATATATATGTGTTAGTATGCTGTAATGTTCTTATCTTTCTGGCTTACTTCACTCTGTATAATGGGCTCCAGTTTCATCCATCTCATTAGAACTGATTCAAATGAATTCTTTTTAATGGCTGAGTAATATTCCATGGTGTATATGTACCACAGCTTCCTTATCCATTCATCTGCTGATGGGCATCTAGGTTGCTTCCATGTCCTGGCTATTATAAACAGTGCTGCGATGAACATTGGGGTGCACGTGTCTCTTTCAGATCTGGTTTCCTCAGTGTGTATGCCCAGAAGTGGGATTGCTGGGTCATATGGCAGTTCTATTTCCAGTTTTTTAAGAAATCTCCACACTGTTCTCCATAGCGGCTGTACTAGTTTGCATTCCCACCAACAGTGTAAGAGGGTTCCCTTTTCTCCACACCCTCTCCAGCATTTATTGCTTGTAGACTTTTGGATCAGTGTTAAATTATTTAAGAACCCTGATAGAACTTATGAGGGATTCCTAAATAATGCTGATGATTTTAAGGATATGCAGAAAACAAGAAAGGAGTCAGAAGTAAAGATGTAGGTAGTCTTGATTTTCCAAAAATGAAAAGTAGAAGACTCTGGAATATGATTCAATAATGCTGATGGGGCCCCTAGGAAGAAATTTAATAAGATTCTTCATAAAAGTTGTTTTCGACTCACTTAAAAGGAAGCATTAATCATGAATACGACTGTGTCAGGAACAAATTAGGTCAGATAGAAGTTCACTTCCTTCTTTCAAAGGAGTACATAATTAGCAATTCCAGGGGAGAGTTAGCGCATCTTGGGCATCTTGCATATACCAAAGCATTTGAATGCAAATCTGTACAACCACAGGCCATTAAAGTTTCAGACATTTTTCCTTCTAGGTTTGCTTAATTCCCTAATCTGCCATCTATCTTCAGTTATATCAGGACTTGCAATGTGGAGAAAAGCAGAGTGTTCACAGGGCAAGTGATCACTGTGGTGTGTCTGGGCTACCTGTCTGTCGAAGCAGACAGAGAAGGGCAAATGAGCACATCATTACAAAGTCTAGAGTTTTGATGTTTTGGTAGGAAATGTAAGTGAGCCTTCCTTAAATTAACTATTTCTATTTCATAGTATTTTTCTCATTGTTATATGCAATGCAGGAGACCCTGGTTTGATTCCTGGGTTGGGAAGATCCACTGGGGAAGGGATAGGCCACCCACTCCAGTATTCCTGGGCTTCCCTTGGGGCTCAGCAGGTAAAGAATCCACCAGCAATGCAGGAGACCTGGGTTTGATCCCTGGGTTGGGACGATCCCCTGGAGAAGGGAAAGGCTACCCACTCCAGTATTCTGGCCTGGAGAATTCCATGGACTGGATAGTCCATGGGGTCGCAGAGTCTAATACGACTGACTTTCACTTTCATATGCCTCATTATTAACTTTTTATCCCTAAAATATAATAGACATACATGCTGTAAAAAATTAAAGTTCACAGAGGCTTTAGAATTCAGGAAAAATATTGAGTCCTCTAGCTCTTCTTTTCAAGAAAACACTGCTACTAATAGTTTTAATAGTTTTCCAGAAAAAAGTGTTTTTTCCATATACTCAAACATGTTGAATCATACTATCTGTATGTACTCTTTTGTATCTTTTTTTAATTCAGTAATATGTCTGAGATCTTTCTATCCATAACTACACATATAAAAATTCTTATTCTGTATTTGTGATGGTCAGGACCATAGCCTCCAGTCACATTTAGTACCTGAAATTGGCTAGTTCAGCTTGTGTTGTGCTCTATATGTAAAATACACATATTGACTCTTGAACACTTACGACAAAGATATTTAAAATATTCCATTAGTAATTTTTCCATATTGCTTGCCTATTGAAATTATATTTTGGTTATATTTAATTGAACAAAATGTTATTAAAGTTAGTTTTACCCATTTTACTTTTAAAAATGAGGCTTAACAGAAAATCCAAAATTGTATATATGAATTACACATGTGGCATATGTTATATTACTATTGGAAGTGCTGTTGTATATCTACAAAAATATAATATATACTGTGTGTTACAAGAAATAAAGAACACTCATATATCCAGGACTGTTTCTCCCTCAGATGGCAGGCACTAGTGTGGCTGCAGTGACTCTTGAAGGGTATCCATATTGGCTGGTAGGTAGCTGCTGGTCTGAACCTCCAAGTACCTCTTACCCCACTGCCCCATCTCTGTGGATCTGAACCTCTCCAAGATTCAGGCCTTAAACATAAAATGCCTGGAAAGAAGGCACTGTTTGGACTCTGACACATTTCTATAGCAATTTTCCCTTTAGATTTGTTGGTAGTTAGACTGTTTGGATTATTGTATATTTTGAATATCAACCCTGCCTATACCTACCACCCAGTTTAAGAATAGATTACTAATATTTCTAAAGCCCTTTATGTAGCTTTCCCATTAGGTTTTCATTTTATTTCCTCTCCTCTCCTCCCATACGTTTAGAAATTTTTCTTTATAGTTTTGTTATAAAATTTGCACCTATAAATTACTTAGTAGTGATTTCAAATTTCTATATAAATGCAATTGTAGTGTGAGTGTTCTTCTCAAACTTATATTTTTCATTTAATGTGTTTCTGAGATTAATTCATGTTTGAGATATGAATGTAGTTATTTGTTCTATTCTGCTGACTAGTATCCCTCTTTATCAATGCATTGTGTCCATTTTCTTCTTGGTAGATATTTGTAGCTTTTTATTGTCATTATTCCAGTAGTGTTGCTGTGGACATTCTTGAACATATTTCTTCACATGTTCAAGTTTGCCTTGAGTGGGGTTTTTCAACTTTTATTTTTAATTAGGATTCAGCATTAGATGGACTTGGCAGGTGGTACTAGAGGTAAAGAACCCACCACCCAATGCAGGAGACATTGGAGACTCAGGTTTGATCCCTGGGTTGGGAAGATCACTTGGAGGAGGGCATGGAAACCCATTCCAATACTTTTGCCTGGAGAATCCCATGGACAGAAGAACCTCGAGGGTTGCAGTCTATGGGGTCGCAGAGTCAGACAGGACTGAAACGATTTACCATGTCACATGCACAGCATTATATGTTTTGTGAATGCACAAGATACATACGCACATGTGATCTGCCCCACTCTCCTGTCTTCTCAGCTCTCCTCCTCGCTTTTCTTCTCATTTTATGAGGAGGTAAGTTCTACCCTACACTCTCCCTAAAGAAAAGAGTTGGTCTGTTGGCAATTCTTCACCCTTTACTGTTCCATATAAATTTCATAGTAGACTTCTTAACTTCCATGCAGGTCCTTGTTGAGATTTTGATGGAAATTGAGTGGTCAAGAGATCCATTAGTGAACAGTTGATGATAATGCCCTTCAGCAATTTGTCCACTTTTTTCCAAATAATTGTTGGCTTTACTTTTTCATCTCCTTTGTTTCATTCATTTCTGTTCTCCTTTGTTACATTAATTTTTACTTTTCTCCTTTTCTAATGTAAGCATTGAAGGCTTAAATGTATCATCGAGGCTTTTGGCGCCTCTTCATAGTACAGCCACGTGATCTTCATTATCTGAGTCGTGTACATCGACCTTCCAGCAGCCTGGCTGTTTCAGCAAAGAAACATTCTCAAATGTTTTCCTTACTTAAACATGGGTGTCACATGGTACTTTGCCCACCTTTTGTCTTCCTCTTATTACCCAGCTTTCATTGTCAGAAACACTTGGCAATTACTTATAAGCAAGCTATGTTAAACACATATTGTAACATTTTAATACAGTGCCAAAATTCTTTTAAAAAGTCCATGTGTTCTTCAATATCAAAGTACATTTTTATTAAAAATATAACCGACTAAAATTGTCCACTTATCTTGGGTCTAGAAGCAGTGTAGGTATATGCAAAAGAGTCTCAAATATTTGGAAGAGTGGAGTGCTTTTGAAAAATCACCATATCTCCAGCACTCTGCTTTGTATTAGCTAATGGGGAGATAGCTCTTTTTGAGGCCAGAGTTGTTCAGATCTGAATGTTGTCACCATGGAGATAAGCAGAGAGCCCCTCTCCATCTTCTTTAGGACAAATGATCAGGAAACTCATCACTAGGTACTTTGCGGGGACCGCATCTCTTGGTACATAAATGTATTTTCTGGGCAGGCTGCCCCTAATTCATTTTAAGTGCTTTCAAATTCTGTGTCAATTTGACTGTCAAAATGTGAAAAAATAAATTAAGTGTGCAGGTTGAGCATTGAGTACACTGAGTTTAGTGGGTTTTTTTAAATCCATTTTTTGCTTTCTGGTGTGCAAAAGATGTGTCTTACAAAAAAAAAAAAAAAAATACTGGAACAGCCTGACCTGACCAGTCTGTGTCCACATCTGTGTCCAGTGTTCACATGGGGGGCCTGAGGCAAGGTCAGCTCTCAGAGCACTCCCTGCCTCCTCTTGCCAAAATTCTCCACTCCCAGGCTGAGGTGGCCATTGTTCGGATGCTTCTGGTTTGTTTAGAGGGAACAGATCTGGGCCCCACTCTTCCATAGCACCCCATCCCGAACCCTTGCCTCAAGTCACCGCAGAGCCCAGGGAGTGGGTGAGGCCCACAGGGACTCAGGACCTTCCCCGAGTGCTTTGTTCTGAACTGCTAAATTAAAACTCTAGACACCAAGCAATATGAATATACTTATCCACAGAAGTCTCTCAGACTTTCAGACTACAATGAGATCAAACCAGTTAATCCTAAAGGAAATCAACCCTGGATATTCATTGGAAGGACTGATGCTGAAGCTGAAGCTCCAATACTTTGGCAAAGAGCCAACTCATTGGAAAAGACCCTGATGCTGGGAAAGATTGAGGGCGTGAAGAGAAGGGGGTGACAGAGGATGAGATGGTTGGATGGCATCACTGACTCAGTGGATGTTGAGTTTGAGCAAACTCTGGGACATAGTGAAGGACAGGGGATCCTGGTGTGGTACAATCCATAGGGATTACAAAGAGTCAGACATGACTTAGCGACTGAATGACAAATATCCATAGAGGAGTATACATTTTTAGAAAAATTAAATGTGTATTTTTGGAAGGTTGGGAGAGTGACTACCTTCTTCATTTGGAAAATTTCTGTTATTAACTTGTATCACTGCAATTAAAAACGTGTTCCTTGGATGTGCTGATTGAAAAATCAAGTGCTAATCCTTGGTTCATCTCAGTGATTAGAACTCATAGGACAGCCACTCCAGTTGGTCATTTTTCCTTTTTGATTTATTGTTCAGAGTCAGGCACTGGGAGGGCCCTGAAGAAATGAAGAGTAATTCTTTCTTTGCTGATAGGCAGCTGTGCTGTGGAAGTGGTGACATTTTTGTTACGTATCTGAAAATAATGGGGCTGAAGATCTTCAGTGGCCTGAGTTTAATCTATATTGGTAGAGTGTGCTCGTATCCCCAGGAGGCCAGTGAACACTGTCAAGTCCCAGATGAGCATTTAGCTAAAACAACATTTCAAACACGTGAACGCTGACATTTGCTGCTCTGTTCAAAAAAGAGTACAGAATTCTCATACAGTTTTTGACATTGTAACCCAGATGTAGACATATTATTGCAACCACTTGCTTAAGATTTGAGAATGAGATCATATGAGAAAAAAGGAATCCCAGGTTTTCAGAGCTTTTAAGAGTCATGTGGATCTCTGACCTGGAAGCAGAATCGAAAGAAGTATTGTGTTGGCCAAAAAGCTCATTCAGGGTTTTCCCCTGAACAAAATTTTTGGCCAACCCAGTATATCTGTGCCTCTCAGAGAAGCTATCTAAGAGCTTATAGGTACTGGTTACAATCCTTTTTGTGGCAGACATGGTGATGACCTGAATTTAGCTTTCTCTGTAAAGAGGGGAGAGGGAGACCCTAGAACTCATGTCCAGTCTCTTGATAGAGTTTGGAAGAGATGGAGAAGGTAGAGGAATTGTTATTTTCTTGCTAGGTCTCTTAAGGACCTACAGATGATCTAGCCCTTTGAACACTGCTCTTCTGAAGACAACAATCTCATTCAAAACTTACACTTGTATAACTTTTAAAAGACATTTATTTGTCTTTTGACACTCCCATATTTGATTCACTGCATGTTATCACAAGAGAAGTAAGTGGTGGAATTAAAGATGATATTGTAGTTAGGTACCTGAACAGTCCCCAAGTTTTTTAAAGGTAAGAAAGAGGCTTAGAGAGTTAAAGCCTTAAGGACCAGCAACTAAGATATTTCTTGCAAATCTTTTTTATTTTCCTATTATGATTGTTCTGATGAGGAGCTGGTGTGAAACAAACCAAGCTGTGTCTCAGCAAAACATCTCTTGACGTTCAGCTGGTAGTTATAATTACTTTCGAAGTCTTCAGGGTGTGGAAATCTAAAATGTACTTCCTGTTATAGATGATATGGAAATGGAGGAAGGGTAGAAATTGGACGATGGTGTTATCCACTCTTCTTGATATACTCAAGACATGGGAATCTTGCGGTGTGTTCTTGATTAGATTATGTGGGGTGGGGGCTAACCTTAGCCCAGAAGCTAACATTTCTCTTGTAAGTGTGAAAGCAATGAAGCAAATGCTTTTTTGTGAGTTTTGCACCATTTGGGAGGATAATATTAAATGTATGGTATCTAGAAATCTACACAGTTAAGTAGTTCTTTGAATCTATATAGAATTGCTAGGAGATTTCTAGGAACCAGGCAAAACTTTGTGGGGTGGTGATTTCTGTTTTCTTGCTACACGATACTTTTCTGCCCTGAACTGTTGATTCTTGAGAGAATGTTTGAGACTGTTATCTAAACTTGAATGGATTAGGGGAGATATTTGTTTTCAAATTTCAATCTTTTCTTAAGTTTCATCATGGTAGTATCCTTTGTCCTGGTGATCAGCAGAAGGAACTGTTCCCTGAACATCATCCCCCAGTGAGAGAGAGAGGCAGGAAGACAGGTCCCTAATGCCAGCAATTGTGGATAAACAGGGACCCAAATGGGATCTTCTCTAATTGCCCAGGTATAGAAGTGAAATATGGATTTGCTTTGATACAGGGAAAGCCTTCTCTGGGCCATTTTGTTATGTGACAGGATTTCAGTGGATGTGATTTGGGGATTTCTGAGGTCATCAGCCAGGGAATCCATCTTTTTACAGTTCTTTCATAGCTCTAGAGGTCTGAAGGACAATAGGGTGCTCAGGAATCTAGAGGGTTGTGTGGTAGCTCTTACAGAGAGGAGTCCAGAAACCCAGCTAGAGCTGTGAACCAGTGTTGGGCACTAATGGGAAGACCTTGGATCCCACAGGCTTAGAGTTGGTTAGAATCTCAAATAAATGCAGAAATACATTGACATCTTCTTGAGTGAAACCAGATTCTTCAGATTTGGCAGCAAAGGGAGAATTTCCATATCTATAACCAGACTTTGTTTCCTTTCTGGAGGGTGTTTCTTGGGAATTTCTGTTGCCACCATTTTGATGATGGTATAGATGTATGGTATTGTTTCCCTGTGGACTTTCTTGTCTAAGAGGGAATCTGTCCTTCTATTGAGAGTTAAGCCAAAGTTGGGACGTTTACATTATTTGTGTAAGACTTATCTGAAAGTTGGGGATCAAAAAAAGAGAAAGAAATGAAGAATAATAGGCATTCATGATTTACAAGAGATGACTGGCTTTTTTGACAGATTACCTGAATTTCAGTAGAGATGGAGGCATAAGAGAAGAAAAGCCTTCACCTCCTTAATGAATAATTGATGACAGTCTCCAGGGGTGACCATGCCTATGTCACAGATTATAAAATCACATACTGATCCATAACTCATATGTACTAATATAAAGTCATTGTTTCAGAGCTGTGTGGCAACTCCCTATATTATTTTTATTTATTTATTTTTAGTTTATTGAAGTATACTTGACTTAAAATATTATTAGTTTCAGGCATGCAACATAGTGATTTGATATTTTTATAGATTATATATTAGACAAAATTATAAAACACCAACAGTTATTTCCTATGTTATATATTCAGTTCAGTTCAGCAGCTCAGTTGTGTCCAACTCTTTGCGACCCCATGAACTGCAGCACGCCAGGCCTCCCTGTCCATCACCAACTCCCAGAGTTTACCCAAATTCATGTCCATTGAGTTGGTGTTGCCATCCAACCATCTCATCCTCTGTCATCCCCTTCTCCTCCTGCCCTCAATCTTTCCTAGCATCAGGGTCTTTTCCAATGAGGCAGCTCTTCGAATCAGGTGGCCAAAGTACTGGAGTTTCAGCTTCAGCATCAGTCCTTCCAATGAACACCCAGGACTGATCTCCTCTAGAATGGACTGGTTGGATCTCCTTGCAGTCCAAGGGACTCTCAAGAGTTGTCTCCAACACCACAGTTCAAAAGCATTAATTCTTCGGCGCTCAGCTTTCTTTATAGTCCAGCTCTCACATCCATACATGACTACTGGAAAAACCATAGCCTTGACTAGACAGACCGTTGTTGACAAAGTAATGTCTCTGCTTTTTAATATGCTGTCTAGGTTGGTCATAACTTTCCTTCTAAGGAGTAAGCGTCTTTTAATACATCCTTATAACTTATTTGTTTCATAACTGGTAGTTTGTATCTCTTATTCCTCTTTACTATGTCACTCATTGACACCTGCCCCCACCCCCCCAGATACCACCAGTTTGTTCTTTGTATCTATGAGTTTGTTTTTGTTTGGTTGTGTTTGTTCATTTGTTTTTTAGATTCCACATATCAGTGAAAACATACAGTATTTGTCTTTCTCCATCTGACTTATTTCACTAACTATAATATCCTCTATCCATGTTGCTGCAATGGGCAATATTTCATTCTTTTTTATGGTTGAGTATTAGTCCATTGTACATGTGTACCACACCTGCTTTATCCATTGGTCTATGACTAGGCACTTAGGATGCTTCCATATCTTGGCTATTGTAAATAATAGTGCCATGAACATTGGAGTACATATATCTTTTCTAAGTGTTCTTATTTTCATGGGATAAGTAACCAAGAGTGAAATTTATAAGTTATACGGTAGTTCTATTTCTTGCAGAACCTCCATGCTGTTTTCCCTAGTTGGCTGTACCAATTTACATTCCCACCCAAAAGGGTACGAGTGCTCCATGCTCCCTTTTCTCTACGTTGTCATCAACGTTGCTAGTATTTTTGTCTTTTTGATAGCCATCTGACAAGTGTGAGGTGATATCGTTGTGGATTTGATTTATATTTCCTGGCTCCTGAATTTTAAAAGTTTTAAAAATAAGAAGTTGTAGTGCTCTGACTGTGCTATTTACAAAAATGTCAGATTATCTTAATACCCAAAAGGGTGAAATACTATAGCCTCATAGGGAGAAAATATTTGGGACTCTAGAATGGCCCAAAGTAAGGAAAGAAAAGAAGACAAGGCTTCAGAATTAAAGGGTCTAGATGCATCTCCACATATGGCTATGAACATGCTTATGACCAGGATCAAGAGACTCTGGTGATGGGCCATCTGGAAAACAGACATCATTATTATGACATAAGGACATTTTTGTGAATTTGGTGTTTTCTTTTTTCTGAGTCTTATCTGGGCACAAACTTTGAGGTTGCTGGGCTCCTGGGTAATGTTTAAGGAATGTTCTGCCTTTTAAAGTTACATGTTAGCAAAAAATGGGTTATCCCAATGGAAAAAAAATGTATTTCCAGGATATAAGTTGGGTTTTCTTCCTAGCAATAGGAAAACAGAGTAGAAGAAGGGAAACAATACTTAATAAATCATGACAAGAAAAGATCTTGCCCAGATAGTCTGTGTTGACATCTTTGTTTTCTCCAGTGGGACACATTCTAGTAGAAAATAGTGTGTAGATGAAGCTACTGTCATCTGTCCTACTGGCTTTTGTATTTGTAACAATACGTTTGAATGTTGGACACTCAGTTTCACCATGGACATTGGTGTATATCTAAGGAAAAATGACAACGATAGTGAAAAGGCTAGAATTCAGATGAAAATCTTTGTAAATATTAGAAATATTTAAGTCAGAGAAGTGAAGATTAGAGCTCATTATGCAAATAGTGCAAGCATTTCCCAGTGAAAGAGGAATTTGTTCTGTATGGGTCCAGAGGGTATGCTGGGTAAAATTTAAATAATTATAGATAGACCTGTGCCAAAGAAACCCAAATAGTTTTGCAGCTCATCTGAAGTCAACCAACATACATATTAAGATCTAAGCATACAGATTTTTCTTTTTCATACACCTTTTAACCCATTGAAAAGTAGTAAGTGATTACTGAGTGCCAACAAATGTGCCAGCCAGTAGTGCTCATAACAGCCACGGTCTCTTTTCTTGCTCCTTTTGCAAAATCCAGGACTTTTATACATTTTACCTCTAATAGCCCCTCTTTTGTAATCCTACTACCTTGTTTTAATCATCCCCTTTACCATGAAAGAGGGAAGTGTGAAAGTGTTAGTTGCTCAGTCATGTCCAACTCTTTACGACCCCATGGACTCTAGCCTGCCAGGCTCCTCTGTCCATGGGATTCTCCAGGCAAGAATACTGGAATGAGTTGCCATTTCTTTCTCAAGGGGATCTTCTTGACGCAGGGAAAGAACCCAGGTCTTCTCTCATTGCAGGCAGATTCTTTACTTGTCTGAGCCACCAGGAAAGCCCTTACCATAATATATCCATTTATTAAAGCACATTTTATATCACATTGTGTTTAATTTTCATGGTTATTCAAGAGTCTCTTAAGGTTAATTTTCTCTTTAGGTTTACAGCCTTATTTCCTGGTATATACAGGTGCCTAATACATGTTTTGTTAATGAATGAATGGAATTACAAACATGTGTTTCATGTCCACATTTAGTAGGTTTATTTAATGCGCATCTCTAATGCTTAAGTCAAAGACAAAACTTAAATACTTCTTTTCCCCATGCTTTTTATAAAGAATGTAGATTGTTCTAGTGTTGGTACTGCCTATACCAGAGAGAGCAGGATTATCATGGGAAGGAGCAAACCTAGACCCTACTTGATCTGCTGTTAAAATTAAATCTTATCAGTACTTATTTATGGTGTCAGTCACCAACAAGTTAAATAGTAGGTGCTTTACATACCATGAGCTTTCCCGATGGCTCAGTCAGTAAAGAATCTGCCTGCAATGTGAGAAGGCCTGGGTCTGGTCCCAGGGTCAGGAAGATCCTCTGGAGAAGGACATGGCAACCCATTCCGGTATTCTTGCCTGGGAAATCTCATGGACAGAGGAGCCTGGCAGCCTATAGTCCATGGGGTCACAAAGAGCGGGACACAACTGAGTGACTAATACGTTCACTTTTACATACTATAATTGTTTTAATTCTCATAACAATCTGTAATTTGGCACATTATTAAGATGTTGGGATAAATTCTGAGAGATTAAATTATTTGTTCCCAGTTCTATTCTTGATATGATTGCCAGATTAGAAAATTTTGGTGTATCACTGAACTGGTACATTTGAGTAGATTGTTTTAACTTAGATCATGAAAGCTGTCACAGAGGGCCATTAGATTATTCTTTACCACCCCAGGCCTACTGAACTTTAGTGGGAGAGAAATAATGATTATTATTGACCTATTTAAACCTTCTTTAAGTTGATGGAAATAATCATATTTATGTCAGAGGCTGTCAGTTACTCAGACTTGATCAAACTTCTCTAACTGGTTAAGAAGACTGTTCTGTGGATGTAAGATGTAATATTCTCTGTTCTGGTCTTTCATGGTGATTTTCAAGACTGGCATTGGACTCACTCAAAATGATCCTGTCAGTAACTGAGAGCTAGTCCAGCTCTATGATTTCTTGATTAGTGTCTATACCAGTGTCATTATTTTTCTGGAGATGCACCTTTTTATGGGATCCTTTTTTTTTTTTTAATTTTTTTTTTTTTTATTAATTAGTTGGAGGCTAATTACTTCACAACATTTCAGTGGGTTTTGTCATACATTGACATGAATCAGCCATGGAGTTACACGTATTCCCCATCCCGATCCCCCCTCCCACCTCCCTCTCCACCCGATTCCTCTGGGTCTTCCCAGTGCACCAGGCCCGAGCACTTGCCTCATGCATCCAGCCTGGGCTGGTGATCTGTTTCACCATAGATAATATACATGCTGTTCTTTCGAAACATCCCACCCTCGCCTTCTCCCACAGAGTCCAAAAGTCTGTTCTGTACTTCTGTGTCTCTTTTTCTGTTTTGCATATAGGGTTATCGTTACCATCTTTTCAAATTCCATATATATGCGTTAGTATGCTATAATGTTCTTTATCTTTCTGGCTTACTTCACTCTGTATAATGGGCTCTAGTATGGGATCCTTTTTATTTCCAATTAGTTCATGTATTTATGTTATTGCTAAATGAGATAAAGATCGATATCAATTCTATTCCTATTTTTCACTTTTATAGATATCTGAGGAATATTATTTACTGACAAGTAGATAGAAATGGAAGGAGTTTTGTGATGGAAATGTCACTCAGTTTAAAATCTTTTTGAGATACTTGACAAAAATCATATAATGATTAATCATCAAAAACATTTTTTAGGAACAGCTGTCAACTGATAAGTCCTTCAGTCAATCTACTTGAAGGCAAAGAATTGGCAACTCCTTGACTTATAATAGGATTTTTAAAAAATCTAGTTATTAGAGTCATTCATTTTCTCAACATTAACACCAGTATTTAAATCATCCATTTGTTTGACAGTTTGTTTCTTTCTCTGCAAAATTTGAATAATAGTTTGCCTATCTTTTAGGATTATTGTGTGATATACATGAATTATGTATTTATCATAGTAATAAGAATTTCTCAATAAGTGGTAGTGATTTCATGATATCCTGCCAATGCAGGAGATGTGGGTTCGATCCTTGGGTCAGGAAGATCCTCTGAAGAAGGAAATGGCAACCCGTTCCAGTATTCTTGCCTGGGAAATCCCATGGACAGAGGAGCCTGGTGGGCTATGGTCCATGGGGTTGCAAAAGAGTTGGACACAACTTAGCGACTGAGCACCCTTGCATTTCATAATGAGCTTGGGTCTGAAGTAAGTAGGCAGTCTTAACTAAGGATGAGTGGGGCACACCATTGGAATATTCAGGAACAATGACTAAACAGAAAAGACATAGCACTATCAACATTCTGGTATGTTTTTCATTTAAAATAGATTTTCTTCCAGTGGAAACATCTCATCTATTTGGGGAAAAGATTGGCAAAAACTAGGTTGTGTCAGGAGTCCAAACTATGGAGTTTGGTTAAGCGAAAAGTCTAATTGCCAGCAGGGACAAAGTACAGAGAAGAAAATGAGTAAAAAACTCAGGTTTAGAGGTGGAACCAACATGGCAGTGTAGTGTGGGATGTGTAATGTGGGATGAACATAGAAGTGTGGTGTGAAAGTTTAAGGGTGGCTGTGGATGGGTCTGCAAAGCTAGGCTTCATCTTCTCCCTGCATACATGTGCACATGTGTAAACACATGATCTAGAGAAGGGCAGGCAAATGAGTATCATCTCTAGTTCTAATTCCTGTGTGTTGGTAGAGGCTTTGGAATGGTGAGAAGGGTTTTTAAGGCCAGATATCAGTTCATTAAAGATAAACATTCTGGTAGGTGAGGTTAGTTAGCATTCAAACATTCTTTGCATTCAAAGCATTCTTTGTCATGCTGGGCCAATGGCAATAAAATGAATTCTGTTGATGGTGATCAACTGTTTATTGAACGCTGTGTCTTGCTCAGGATTGGTTCAATTCCCAGACAGGAAGGGTCTCAATAAAATAAAAGAGTTTCCTTAATTATGTTCTGGATTCCTTAAGCGAGAAGCAGTACAGTGTACAGAGTCATATACTTTTATGGCTGATTCATATCAATGTGTGACAAAACCCACTGAAATGTTGTGAAGTAATTAGCCTCCAACTAATAAAAAAATTAAAAAAAAAAAATCTCTATCCAATCCACGGTTGCATGTGAAATACAAAGTCATCAGTGACTGTCATTGACTGTAACGGTTTCCCTGGAATGCCTCAGCAAGATACCAAAAACTAGGTGGCTTAGGAAACAGAGGTTTGTTTTCCTACAGTTCTTTCAGTTTTTTACACTTCTGAAGACGAAAACTCCAAAATCAAGCATTAGCAAGATTGGTTCCTTGTGAGGGCTGTGAGGGAGAATGTTGCACAACTCTGTCCTTGTGTGTGACAGTATCAGGCATCCCTTGGTTTGTGGATGGATTCTCCATGCGTCTTCACACCATCTTCCTTCTGTTCAGGTCTCCCTCTATGTACAAACTTTCCCTTTTTGTTTGGACACAGTCACATGGGACTAGGGCCCACTCTAATGACCTCATCTTAACTTGATTATCTCCTCTATAAAAACCTATTTCCAAATAAGGTCATAGTCACAGGTGCTGAGAGATAGGAAGGACCTCAACATCTTTTTCAGGGCTATGTTGTTGTTGTTTAGTTGCTAAGCTGTGTCTGACTCTTTGCAACCCCATGGACTGCAGCATGCCAGGCTTCCCTGTCCTTCACTATCTCCCGGAGCTTGCTCAAACTCATGTTCATCGAGTCGGTGATGCAATCCATCCCTCTCATCCTCTATTTCCCCCTTCTCCTGCCCTCAATCTTTCCCAGCATCAGGGTTTTTCCAGTGAGTTGGCTCTTCTCATCAGGTGGCCAGAGTATTGGAGCTTTAGCATCAGCATCAGTCCTTCCACTGAATACTGAAGGTCGATTTCCTTTAGGATTGATTGGTTTGGTCTCCTTGCTGTCAACTCATAACACTCACTTATCCTCAAGTAAGAAGTAGGCAAATCTTAGACCCTTAAAAACACCCAAGGATTTCCTTAGAAAGTAGAAAGACATTGAATAGGAAGCTTTTGTTTAAGCCCTACATTTGTCACTTACTGACTATAATACCCCTGGAAATAATTCAGAAGTTTTAATCTCAGTTTTCTTATCTGTATAGTAAAACATCATAGTTTTGTTCAAAGCATTAAAATAAATGAAAAAATTGGTAATAATGATTTGTATAAACTGTGCTATACAGATACTATATGTAATTACAACTTTTATTAATGCATTAATTTTGTGCTGTCCCATTCCTAGATTATTCTAAGCACTAAATAAAACAAGTTGGAAGCTCTAAAGTAGCTAAATGACAAGTAGAAGCAGGGATCATTATCTGTATAATTAGTTCTTGAATTAGCAATGGATTTCATTATAAGCATTAACATAGTTTAATAACTGTTTATCATAAACATAATTTAAAATACATTGCTTGTCTCACAGTTTCATGTATGGAATGATTTTCTTTATTAGTGTGTAGAATATTGAGAGCCATACAACTTTAAAAATATTTGCAGATCTTTGGAAGAAAAACAGTGTTAAACACCTGTGGGGGAAAATATACTGCTTTAAAGAATACACATACACACACACACTTCTGGTGTTAAAACAATGTGGGTGTAAGAGTGTGCATGGTCAAGCTGGGCTCATAACAGCTACGACTTAAACTACTGCTGGCTAAGTGAATTTCTTCAGCCTTTTATTCTGCCTGCTTGCTAAAGGTTTTGGGGGCTGACAGATTGCTATTATGACCGCTGCAGACATTGAAAAATGGCTTAGGAGAAACAGCCACTGCTAGGGAAAGACAAATAGCTCCCCAGGAGAGAGAGATTCATGCAAGAGGTCTTTAACACTTATTCAACTATTTGAACCTCAAATATGTGTAGACAGTTCAGTATCTGGCAGATTCAGTACAGAAGTTACCTTCTAATTTTTCCTATTTTTCCCTCTCTCTCCTCCTTCCTTCTACTGATTCTGACACAACTTCTCCCCTGCTTTACACATCAAATAGAATCAAAAAGAAAATGAGCACTGCCCGTTGCCTAGTCTCTGTACAAGGTGACTTTATTAGTATGGTCTCTGTCCTTTATATGAGAAATAGTACAGATAGGCTTTTGAATTGTGCTACTGGAGAAGACTCTTGAGGGTCCTGTAGACAGCAAAGAGATCAAACCAGTCAATCCTAAAGGAAATCAACCCTCAATATTCACTGGAATGACCAGTGCTGAAGCTAAAGCTCCCATACTTTGGCCTCCTGATGTGAAGAGATGACTCATTAGAAAAGACCCTGGTGCTGGGAAAGATTGAAGGCAGGAGGAGAAGGGGACGGCAGAGGATGAGATGGTTGGATGGCATCACCTACTCAATGGACATAGTTTGAGCAGGCTCAGGGAGCTAGTGAAGGACAGTGGATCCTGGTGTGCTACAGTTCATGGGGTTGCAAAGAGTTGGACACGACTTAGCCACTGAACAGCCAGAGCAACAGTGAAGATCGCTCTATTCAAGACTAGAACATGTGAATAAGTGCCAACCGTATTTACTCACTGGCATTCAGTAGACATTTAATCGCTAAACACTGCTCTGACACTATCCTAAGTGCAGAGAGTAGGGCTGGAAATAGACAAATACCCTTCATGGGCTTTATGGTCTAGTGAGAAGGCTATGGTTTTTCCAGTAGTCATGTATGGATGTGAGAGCTGGACTATAAAGAAAGCTGAGCACCGAAGAATTGATGCTTTTGAACTGTGGTGTTGGAGAAGACTCTTGAGAGTCCCTGGACTGCAAGGAGATCCAACCAGTCCATCCTAAAGGAGATCACTCCTGAGTGTTCATTGGAAGGACTGATGCTGAAGCTGAAACTCCAGTACTTTGGCCACCTGATGCAAAGTGTTGACTCATTGGAAAAGACCCTGATTCTGGGAGGGATTAGGGGCAGGAGGAGAAGAGGACAACAGAGGATGAGATGGCTGGATGGCATCACTGACTCGATGGACATGAGTTTGAGTAAACTCCTGAAGTTGGTGATGGACAGGGAGGCCTGGCCTACTGTGATTCATGGGGTCGCAAAGAGTTGGACACGATTGAGCGAATGAACTGAGATGGTAAGCTTAGCAGACAATTGTGATATGTTGTTCAGATTGCAATGACTGGGCACATAAAGGGTCTGTGGGAGTATAATAGACAGTTACCTTCCCTAGATTGGAGATGGGTGTGATTAAGGGTAAGAAAGATTTCCTGAGAAAGGATTTTCACTTTTCCCATGATTTGAAAGTGTGAGCATGGCAAATTTTATCTTCCTCATTATAATAAAGAAGGAGAGGAGCATTCAGTTTGAAGCTGCTGCTGAGAAGACATATTAAGTCTTAATTTAGCTAATTTGGACATATTCTTGACTGCAGCTTGGCTCTTTCAATCCGTTTGCCTTAGCAGCCAAGTCAAGGTCCAGCTTGTGTGTAGGAAATACCGGTATTCTGAACCACAAGGATATTTGCAGGGTTGTACTTCACTTGTCGGGAGCTCCCACCTGAGAAAAGTCTCTCAACAGCGAGTCTGACACACCCACATTAATTCCATGCCTCAGAAGTACCTAGGACATAAAGCGTGAGGCAGTTCATCTATTTAAATATAAGAAAAATCAATAAAGGTGGCAAGAAATATTGACCCTCAGAAACACCAAATCCCACAATGTGTCTTGATCCTACATGGATTTAAGCCTCATGTGACTTACCATTCCTGAATAAAAAATTGTTTTCACAGCAGAGGCTTTTGTCACCAAAAATAGCACAGAAAAGTCAATTGAACCTCTCTTTTTGCTGGGAGGAGCCCTCGTTTGGGATTGTCAACACCGGGTCCACCTCTCTTCAGCCATAATCTGTGTTATATATGCCAGCAATGTTGTGGCACCCTAATTATACCTTCCCTTATCAGAGAACTACTGTAATATTATGCTGTGCTAGTTCAATGAGGTAAGCCTCAAGTGGTTTTTCCCTGCAGTAAAGGATTATTTGTAGTAACTTACCTTGTCCAGAACTACTTGGGAACAGAGTAGGGAGATATCTCATTTAAAAGAAGTCACACTGATGAAAGAAATCAAAGAGGACACAAACAGATGGAGAAACACCATGCTCATGGATTGGAAGAATCAATATTGTCAAAATGGCTATTCTACCCAAAGCAATCTATAGATTCAATGCAATCCCTATCAAGCTACCAATGGTATTTTTCACAGAACTAGAACAAATAATTTCACAATTTGTATGGAAATACAAAAAAACCTCGAATAGCCAAAGTAATCTTGAGAAAGAAGAAGTGGAACTGGAGGAATCAACCTGCCTGACTTCAGACTCTACTACAAAGCCACAGTCATCAAGACAGTATGGTACTGGCACAAAGACAGAAATATAGATCAATGGAACAGAATAGAAAGCCCAGAGATAAATCCACGAACCTATGGACACCTTATCTTTGACAAAGGAGGCAAGGATACACAATGGAAAAAAGACAACCTCTTTAACAAGTGGTGCTGGGAAAACTGGTCAACCACTTGTAAAAGAATGAAACTAGAACACTTTCTAACACCATACACAAGAATAAACTCAAAATGGATTAAAGATCTAAATGTAAGACCAGAAACTATAAAACTCCTAGAGGAGAACATAGGCAAAACACTCTCCGACATAAATCACAGCAAGATCCTCTATGACCCACCTCCCAGAATATTGGAAATAAAAGCAAAACTAAACAAATGGGACCTAATGAAACTTAAAAGCTTTTGCACTACAAAGGAAACTATAAGTAAGGTGAAAAGACAGCCCTCAGATTGGGAAAAAATAATAGCAAATGAAGAAACAGACAAAGGATTAATCTCAAAAATATACAAGCAACTCCTGCAGCTCAATTCCAGAAAAATAAATGACCCAATCAAAAAATGGGCCAAAGAACTAAACAGACATTTCTCCAAAGAAGACATACAGATGGCTAACAAACACATGAAAAGATGCTCAACATCACTCATTATCAGAGAAATGCAAATCAAAACCACAATGAGGTACCATTACACGCCAGTCAGGATGGCTGCTATCCAAAAGTCTACAAGCAATAAATGCTGGAGAGGGTGTGGAGAAAAGGGAACCCTCTTACACTGTTGGTGGGAATGCAAACTAGTACAGCCACTATGGAAAACAGTGTGGAGATTTCTTAAAAAACTGGAAATAGAACTGCCATATGACCCAGCAATCCCACTTCTGGGCATACACACTGAGGAAACCAGATCTGAAAGAGACACGTGCACCCCAATGTTCATCGCAGCACTGTTTATAATAGCCAGGACATGGAAGCAACCTAGATGCCCATCAGCAGATGAATGGATAAGGAAGCTGTGGTACATATACACCATGGAATATTACTCAGCCATTAAAAAGAATTCATTTGAATCAGTTCTAATGAGATGGATGAAACTGGAGCCCATTATACAGAGTGAAGTAAGCCAGAAAGATAAAGAACATACAGCATACTAACACATATATATGGAATTTAGAAAGATGGTAACGATAACCCTATATGCAATACAGAAAAAGAGACACAGAAGTACAGAACAGACTTTTGAACTCTGTGGGAGAAGGTGAGGGTGGGATGTTTCAAAAGAACAGCATGTATATTATCTATGGTGAAACAGGCACCAGCCCAGGTGGGATGCATGAGACAAGTGCTCAGGCCTGGTGCACTGGGAAGACCCAGGGGAATCGGGTGAGAGGGAGGAGGGAGGGGGGATCGGGATGGGGAATACGTGTAAATCTATTGCTGATTCATGTCAATGTATGACAAAACCCACTGAAAAAAATAAATAAATAAATTTAAAAAAAAAATAAAAGAAGTCACAGTGGCCAGAGTAAATCCACTCATGTTTTCCTTACTCATTGAGAATGCCACTTTTGTATTAATACACACTTTTCTAAAAACAGGCATATATATCTGCACTTTCAATTAATTTTCTTTGATTTATTCTTAATAGCAGCTCATTGTTTTAAATATTGTAATTTTGTAGTGTGTATAATACATTTTCAAATTTACAATACATTCAAGTTTTTTAAAAGGGAATGTATCAATTTATACTCTCATGGTAGGCTGTAAAAGTCCTGTTTCTCTACATCTTCCGCAGTAATTAAAATGATCAGTTTTTTGGTTATTGTCAATGTGATAGCTGAAAAATAGCACTCACTGTTTTAATTTGAATGTGCTCAATTAGTAATGAGGCTGAAAAACTTTTTTATCTGTTTATTTTTAGTTCAGATTTCATCTTCTATAATTCGTCTTTTATGTTCTGGCTTTAAAAAATAATTTTATCTCATTTGCTTTAAAGAATTACTTTATATATTATTTACAATGATTTCTTTTAAAAATATTGTAAATATCATCTTCCAGTGTCTTGATTTCCTTTTAATTATATGTATGAACTTTCTCTGAGGATGGGAGTTTTTGTTTTAATGTGGTCAAATTCAGGAGTCTTAATATATGTGCATTTTGTGTCTTGTTTAATTATTCCCTCCCAAAGACCTTCTCCTAAATTTTCTTCTAATTTTAAAGCTTTGGGTTTTTGTCCAGGTCTTTACTTTTGTTGGACTTCCCAGATGGCACTAGTGGTAAAGAACCCGCCTGTCAATGCAGGAGACAAAAAACATGTGGGTTTGATCCCTGGGTCGGGAAGATCTTCTGGAGAAGGAAATGGTAACCTACTCTAGTATTCTTGCCTGGAGAATTCCAGGGACAGAGGAGTGTGGTGGGCTACAGTCCACAGGGTCGCAAAGAGCTGGACACGGCTGAGCAACTAACACTTATTTTTGTTATGGTTCATGGCTGAATATATTATAAACATGAAAATGTTCATATTTTATGACCTAACAACTCTCCTTATAGGAATAAACTCTAATGAAACCTTTGTACATATCCAGAAAAAATTGTGGACTCGATGTTTTAAATAAAGCATAGTTTTTAACAGGCAAAAGGACAACAACTTGAAAGTTAAATGGAATGAAAAATGATGTGTGGTAAATTCATGTGGTGGCATAGTATACAGACATTATAAGGGAAACATCAATGAAGATAGTGTTCAGATATTTAAAAATGGGTAAAAGTATCAGAAGGTTACAGAAGAGCATGCTGTGTATGATAATTTTATATTAATGTTTAATGTATGTACTGTGCTTAGTCACTCAGTTGTGTCTGACTCTTTTTGAGCCCATGGACTGTAGCCTGCCAGGCTCCTCTGTCCATGGGTTTTCTCCAGGCAAGAAAACTAGAGTGGGTTTTGCCATGCCCTCTTAAAGGGGATCTTCCCAACCCAGGGATCAAACCCAGGTCTCCTGCATTGCAGGTGGAATCTTTACCATCTGAGCCACCAGTTTAATATCACATATAAAAACAACATTATATACTCCTTTATGGTTATATATTAACATAAAAATATTTTAAAATGGCATGGAAAACTACCTGTGAAATTCATGATGGTAAAGACATGAATGTAAGCATCAAAAAGCTTAATGAACCTCGAGTAGGATAAAAAGGAGGAGACCCACAGTGACGTACATATAACCAACCTGTTAAAAGCCCAAGACGGAGAGAATCTTGAAAGCAGGAAGAGAGAAATGTTTCCTCACATGTAAGATTTCTCAGTAAGAAAAATAGCATATTTTGCATTGGGAACTTTGGAGACCAGAAGGCAATGGGTGGGTGGGTATATTCAAAGTACTGAAAGAAAGATCTGTCAACAAAGAATCCCAAATCTCGCAAAACTGTCCTTTAAAGTGAGGGAAAAATTAAGACGTTTGCAGATAAATGGAAGCTGATTATGTGTTCATTACCACTAGATCTGTCCTGCGAGAAATAATAAAAGGAGTCCTACAAGTTGAAATGAAAAGGCAAGACAGTAACTCAAAGCTGTATGAAGAAATAAAGAGCTCAGTGAAATTAAATGCAAGAGCATTTATAAAAACTAGTGGTACTATAACTTTTGTTTGTTAACTATACTTTTTTATTTTTTACATGATTTAAGAGACTAATGTGTTTAAAAATTAGTCTAAAAGTTAGCATTATTGTAACTTTGGTTTGTAACTCTGCATTTTCTTCTCTACATATTATAGAGTTTAATGCACAAAAAGTATTAGTTTATGTTTTTAGATTCACGACATATAAGGATGTAATTTTCTGAAATCAGTAACGGAAAGGGGGTTCGGGATACAGCTGTATAGGAGCACAGTTTTGTATGTTGTCAAAGTTAAGCTGGTATAAGTTCAGATTGGAATATTATAACGTTAGGATGTTAAGTGTAATCTCCATGGTAACCATAGAGAAAATAGAATGCACACAAAAAGAAGTGAGGATTAAAATGTTTTACTGCAGAAAACATAAAAACCAGCTAAACAGGAAAGATAGCATAAGTGATAAAGAATCTGTGTGCCAATACAGGAGACACAAGAGACATGGGTTTGATCCCTGGGTAAGGAAGATCCCCTGGAGGAGGAAATGGCAACTTGTTCCAGTCTTCTTGCCTGGAAAATTCCATGGACAGAGGAGCCTGGCAGGCTGCAGTCTGTTGAGTTGCAGAGTCGGAAGCCACTGAGCACACAAATAAGAAAGAAAGTAGTAATGCAGGAAATGAGGGACAAAAAGCTGTAAGCCATATTGGAAACAAAGTGGCGGAAGTTTTTTCTTATCAAAGTTACTTTAAATGTAAATAGGTTAAACTTTCCAAAGACAAAGATTGATAAAATGGATAAAATTACATGGCCCAACTATATGCTGTCTATAAGAGATTCACTTTAGATCTGAAGACATAAATAGGTTGAAAGTGAGAGGATGAAAACACATATTTCATGCAAATAGTAACGGAGGGAGACAGGGATGGATATATTAATATCAGACAAAATAGGATTTAAATCAAAAGCCTGTTAAATAGAAAGATTACAGGGGGAAAAGGAAGACATTATATACAAACACAAGTTTCAATACAGCAAGAAAATATAACAGTTATAGATATTTATGCACAAAAACCCCCAGACCATCCAAACATATGAAGCAAAAATGGACAAAATCGAACAGAGAAATGGACAGTTCTACAGTAACTGTTGGAAATTTCAATACCTCACTCTCAATGAAGGATAGAACAACCAAATAGAAGACAGAAGTAAGGAATTATAGGACTTAACAACATAAACCCAGTAGATCTAACTTTCAAGGAACATTCAATCCAACACTCTACCCAACCCAACAACAAGAAAATGTACATTCTTCCTAAGTGTACATGGACATATTCAAGAGAGACCATTTGTTAGGCCACAGATTGTCTCACTAGATTTTAAAAACACAGATTTAATACAAAGTATCTTCTCTGACTTGCAACAGGATAAAATTAGGTTTCAATAATGGAAGGAAAACTGGAAAATCCACACATTTGTGGAAATACACTGAAAAAAAAGAAAAAGTGAAAGTCGCTCAGGGATGTCCGACTCTTTGTAACCCTGTGGACTGCAGCCCACAGGTCCTCTGTCCACGGAATTCTCCAGGCAAGAGTACTGGAGTGGGTTGCCATTTCCTTCTCTGGGGGATCTTCCCGACCCAGGGATGGAACCCAGGTCTCCCACATTGCAGGCAGACTCTTTACTGTCTGAGCACAGTTTTAATAGCCAATTGATGAAGAAAAAAATCACAAGAGAAACTAGGAAATATCTTGAGACAAGTGAAGCAAAAATATACCAAAAGTTAGGGGACACTGTGAAAACAGTGCTTAGTGGAGGGGTGGGGGGATTTATAGTTGTGAATCCCTGCCTTAAAAACGAAGAGAGATCTGAAATCAACACCTGACAGCCTGACTTTACAACTTAAGGAAATAGAACAAACTAGAAGAAGGAAGGACCTATTAATACAAATTAAAGAAGAGATTAAAGATTAGATGAAAGGAGATACAAATGAAATATAGGGTAGGAAAACAATAGAGAAAATCAATGACACTGAAAAATCAGTTCTTCAAAAAGATCAACAAAATTGATAGCTAGCAGCATAGACTAAGGGGGAGAAAAGGCCTCTAATTATTAAAATCAGAAATGAAAGTAGAGGCCAGCAGCTAGGTTTGTGCCGGTCGCATGGGCCTGTGATCTTTCTCAAGCTTGACTGCCCGGCGCTGAGCCACGGTGCCGGTGTTGACCTTGCCTCTGCTGCTTCTGTTGCTTCTGCTCATTCTGGCCCTCTTGCACATCTCAAGCCTTCTGCCCTGAGTCCTTGGCACTTGGTCTTTTAGGCATGTAATTGATGCAGTGTGGAGGACAGTAGCATCTGAAGGTTTATTCTTGGATGCGGTTGAGGGTGCTGCGTGTGAGAGCAGTGTGATGGTGCTGTAGGTTTTGGGGGAAGTTCTGATGACTTTTGAAAATTCTGAAGATGGGACATACTGCTGCTGTTTTATGTACATGCGGTATAAAATTCAAAACACATGGTCAGCTAGGAGATTTGCCAATTCCTCGAGCTGGGCATATGTTGATGATGCTCTGGGGCCAGCCTTGGTCACTGGGGATGGTGATATATTAAGTGTTTTCTACCAAGCTGAAGAATATATGAGACGACCTATTCATTACTTGCTAAAAAAGTGATTTCAAGAATCCAGGTTATGAAGTAGGCAGCCCAACACCTTCCAGGGTAAAAGCTGGGAGATGGATATTCTGTGCCTGCTCCATCACCACTGAGCCTTGGGGGGGTGGATGCAATGAGTACTCGCGTAACAACTGCTTCATTGTTTGCTATAGCCATGTTGGATTTGTGGAATGTAAATCTCATTGAATTCCAGACCTAGGTGACTGGGGTTCCTGTCCTTTGGATGGCAGTGTTAAATGTTGGGGCACTAGATGTGTGGTCTAAACCCTTCACAAGAAACCACCCAATAAGAAGGGCTCTGCAGACAGGGAATCTACAAAAGTGACCTTCAGTCATAAAGGTAGGTGATTTTGGAGACTAGGTCCCATGACCTGCCACCTGCCATTTGGAGACTCAGGAAAGTCAGTGGTGTCATTTGTCTGAGTGTGAATTTGAAGGCACAAGAATAAGGGGAACCAACAGTTTAAATCCTATTCCCAGGGCCAGAGAAGATGTAATAAGTTATCCTAAATCAAGTAGGGAGTCAGGAAGCAAAAGGGCCATTATATCATTTCTATGTATCATTTATCTCTCTCTATAAAAAGTAGTGGGCTATATAATTACTTTTTCATTATTTTTTCATAATAGGTCCTATAAATTTGGCCAAGTAAGCACATCCTCACTTCATAGACCAAAATATCCTGCCAGTACTCCTAAAATAGTCACATCAAGACCTAAATGTTGTTATAATAAATGTGTCTGTGGGAAGAGTGGGTGACTGATAGGGGAATTTTCCTGTATTCTCATGATGGAGTAAATGTGGCAAGGTTATTTTTTCTTTGTTTTTCTATTTTAAAGATTTTTTTGCTGTGGACCATTTTTAAAGTCTTTATTGTTTTTGTTACAATATTGTTTTGGTTTTATGTTTTGGTTTTTTGGCCATGGGGCATGTGAGATCTTAGCTCCCCAACTAGGGATTGAACCCACACCCCCTGCATTGGAAGGCAAAGCTTCAACCACTGGACAATCAGGGAAGTCCCTATGTGGCAATGTTTTAAAAGCTATATAAATTAAGATGCATGTTCTGATCAAAACCATTCCCAACTATGAATCATGAGAGGGGCACATACACCCCCTCAGTGCAGAGATAGAGCACCTGAGGAGGCAGAGAGGTGAATTAGCTCTGCAGTGAAATCCTTCAAGTCAGGGATAAAATCTGAGATTGCAGTCCAAGAAGTTCCCATAAAAAATTCCTACAATGCTCAAAACATATTTGACACCAACTAAATTACATAATTTCATAATTTGTACAGTAAGAAGACAAGCAATGACATACTTTATGTATGCCTTGGAAAGGGGTGTCCATCACACATATTCAATACTATTATAGCTTGAATCAGGGGGCTTCCCTGGTGGCTCAGACGGTAAAGCGTCTGCCTGTAGTGCGGGAGACCTAGGTTCAATCCCTGGGTTGGAGCCTGGTGCACTGGGAAGACCCAGAGGAATCGGGTGGAGAGGGAGGTGGGAGGGGGGATCGGGATGGGGAATACGTGTAAATCTATGGCTGATTCATGTCAATGTATGACAAAACCCACTGAAATGTTGTGAAGTAATTAGCCTCCAACTAATAAAAGAAAAAAAAAAGAAAAAAAAAAAATCCCTGGGTTGGGAAGATCCCCTGGAGAAGGAAATGACAACCCACTCCAGTATTCTTGCCTGGAAAATTCCATGGACTGAGGAGCCTGGTAGGCTACAGTTCATGGGGGTTGCAAAAAGTCGGACACGACTAAGCAACTTCGCAGACAGATAGCTTGAATCTGTGTTATTCAAGATAGTCAAGTAGGAGCTATTAATAACCTTTTATCATATGAAAGGATATTGGCCAGTTCAGGAATTCAGATGCCTTTGCTTAATATTACCAGTGTAATTTCTTTTTGTTGAAGATTTTGTAAAGAAAGCAGGATAATGTGAAAGAAATAGAACCCACAGAATGAACAGTGCCTGTTAAACAGGAAACAAATATTTTATGATGTATCGTGATGTGGACTGCTCTTCACTTCCAGACTGCTGTTCATTTCCTTCATACCAGGATTCAAGGGACCCTCTATTTTTATGCAAATTACAATATAGTCACTACTTTGATCCTACTTTTCAGAGCTTTACTCCATTGCAATCTAATTCCGTGGTAATCATCAATGTTTCTCATCGAGTACATCTAGCTTTCCTCCATTGATAGAATTATCAATAATTGATAGAATTGATAGAATACACATGATAGAATTGTACTTCCTGACTCTTGTGGTTAGTAGATGAGAGAGTCATTTCCTAGGCAGGTTGATAAGAAGTCTAGGGGTACCCAAGGAGAGAGGGGTCTGGAATTCTCAAGGAGGAAGAAAGGACAAACATTTTTTTTTCCTCTACATTCCTTAGGATTATATAACAATAATGTATCCTGCCTGAGGACAGTCTCTGGATTAAACCTTCTGGCTAATTCTGTTATCTTGAAATGTAAAGTATGGGAGTAGGTCTGGTGAGGTCTTTACAACCTCCAGACATTCTTTGGATTCATTGGAGAGTATATAACTCCACTGCTAACACTAGCAAGGAGGCACTCTTTCTGCCCCCTTCTGATGCCTATGTCAGAAGCTTTCTCTATCTCCTTTATACTTTAATAAAACTTTATTACACAAAAGCTCTGAGCAATCAAGCCTCGTCTCTGGCCCCGGATTGAATTCTTCTCCTCCGGAGGCCAAGAACCCTGGCGTCTTTGCGTGATTCAGCAACAACCTTTCATAGGGACATTATGACTTTAAAGGGACAGCGTGGTCAATTCTGACAATGGAGGAGAAGTGACATGTGCCACTTCCAGGAGGAATTTCTGATTTCCTGTAAGGAATTTTACAGAGTGCTCTTTTCCCTTTGGGCTGGCCACTGGATTGGCAACATTCAAGATGGTGATTTTTCCATCAGACTGTGTCTCTCAGTGAGGAAAGAGTCCCCTTCCAGACCCATGACGAATATGTAGTGTGAGAAATGAGTCTTCACTTAAAGCTATTAAGGATTGGGAGATTGTTGCTGTGGCATCATCTAGCCTTTATTGACGGGTATCCATGCGTGCATGTGTGCTAAGTCGCTTCAGTCGTGTCCGACTGTGCGACCCTATGGACTGTAGCCCCCAGGCCCCTCTGACCATGGGATTCTCCAGTCAAGAATACTGGAGTGGGTAGCCATTCCCTTCTCCAGGGGATCTTCCCAACCCAGGGATCGAACCTGCATCTCTTACATCTCCTACATTTGCAGGTAGGTCCTTCTCCACTAGTGCTAGCTGGGAAGCCTGACTGATACCCATGCAGTGTGATATTTCATGCTGCTAGATATGGTGTCTCATCATAAAGGTCATGTCATGTGCATGCGCGCACAATCACTAAGTCGTGTTCAACTCTTTGTGACCCCATGGACTGTAGTCTGCCAAGTTCCTCTGTCTCTGGGATTTTCCCAGCAAGAATACTGATGTGGGTTGCCATTTCCTCCTCCAGGGGATCCTGCTGATCTTGGGATCAAAGCCAAGTCTCCTGCATTGCAGGCAAATTCTTTACCACTGAGCCACCTGGGAAGCCCCAGAGAGGTCACATGTATATACTAATTATGAAGTGATCTCAGTCTCTGCTGTTCTCCTTTCAAGTTCAGCTTTTAAAGAACAGAAAACTTCTGCTCAGACATAGCAACCTACCAAGGGAATTTATTGCTCAAGGATTTTAGTTACTACTTATCATCACATAGATGTATCAGTTTGGTTCAGTTGCTCAGCCATGTCCAACTCTTTGCAACCCCATGGACTGCAGCACACCAGGCTTCCCTGTCCATCCCCAACTCCTGGAGCTTGCTCAAACTCATGTCCATTGAATCAATTTCATCCTCTCTCATCCCCTTCTCCTCCTGCCTTCAGTCTTTCCCACCATTGGGGTCTTTTCCAAGGAGTCAGTTCTTCGTATCAGGTGGCCAAAGTATTGAAGCTTCAGCATCAGTCCTTTCAATGAATATTCAGGACTCATTTCCTTTAGGATGGACTGGTTGGATCTCCTTGCAGTCCAAGGGACTCTCAAGAGTCTTCTCCAACACCGCAGTTTAAAAGCCTAAGTTCTTTGGCACTCAGCTTTCTTTATGATCCAACTCTCACATCCATCTGTACATGACTACTGGAAAAACCATAGCTTTGACCAGACGGACCTTTGTTGGCAAAGTAATGTCTCCGCTTTTTAATATGCTGTCTAGTTTGGTCATAGCTTTTCTTCCGAGGATCAAGTGTCTTTTAATTTCATGGCTCTAGTCACCATCTGCAGTGATTTTGGAGCCTAAGAAAATAAAGTCTGTCACTGTTCTCATTGTTTCTGCATCTATTTGCCATGAACTGATGGGACCAAATGCCATGATCTTAGTTATCTGAATGTTGAGTTTTAAGCCAGCTTTTTTGCTTGTATGCATAGATGTATACAGATGCACAAAAGGCTAGCTATATGAGTGAGAATGTATATTGCTCTCTAAAATAACACTTTCTTAAAATCCCACAGCTTTGATTGTGAATGTTTTATAGCCCTTGCTGTTATGCAAGTGATAAATGGAAAATGTTTGGATTGAGTATTTTCTGGGAGATGCTTCCATCCCTTGGAAGTCTTTCATCTGTTATTGTTGCTCACATGAATAAGTGAACTTTGGTTGTAGTTGCTGGTTGTGGCTGTTTTATATCAATAAAAAAGTGAATTACATACATACATAATGTAGTCTGAACAATATTGAAAGGAATTTTAAGACCATACTGTCTTCTTTGCCTGTGTAAAATCTAGCAATTATCTCTTACAAACATCCCCAAAGCACTGAAAAAAATCATTATATATATTCGTGGCATACGTAATAGTGATATCATTGAGGTACTAGAGTGATTGCCTCTGTTGGGAGGAAAAGTCTTGGATCCCACAGAGCTGATGCTTCTATCAAATATGACCTTGATAGAGAAGAAACAAGGGTGCAGTGACTACTTCACAGAGTTACAAACAGTCACAGTAAATGGAAAGAAAAGGGGCTATGGTTTGTAAGGGGAAGGAAGAAAGATCAATGCTGCCTACATATATTACATAATTTCATGGAATAATTTCTAATAAAAAAATCTTTTGGAAATTTCATTTATGTAATAACAAGTGAAAATGAAATATGAACCCCAACAGAACCAAAAGGATATAGATAGGTATAGATATAAAAATCTAGATTATTGATATGTAAGAGGAGATTTTGGGGGGAAATTTTGCTTATACAATCACAGAGGCACCAGATATGCTATGATGTGGCCCTGCCATTTACAAGCTGAAGAATCAGGAAAGTTGTGATTTGATTCAGTCCAAGTTCAAGGGCCTAAAAACCAGGGGAGATGATGATATAGCTCCCAGTCTGAGGCCTGAGAAAGCCTGAATGCCTGAGAAGGGAGGGGAGTACATTGCCAGCTATTGGTGTAAATTCCAGAATCCAAAGGCCTGAAATCAACAAGGAGTTCCTGTGAAGGGGGACAGGAGAAGATGGATGTCCCAGCTCCAGAAGAATGAGCATATATTTTTCCTCTGCCTTTTTGTTCAAGTCCTTAATGAACTTGATGATGCCTGTCTGCATTATTTAGGGTAGATTTTCTTTACTCACTTTTGTAGATTCAAGCACCAATTGCTTCTAGAAATGCCCTCACAGACCTCCAGAAGTCACATTTTGCCAACTGTCTGGGCATTCCTTAGCCCAGTCAAGTTGACATAAAATTAACCATCCTAAACACCATCCTTGAAATGCTGATCATGACATCCCCTCCTATGGGGGCTGCTAGTTTTTCTTCTCTTGGTAGCAATGTTAGTGTCTCTTCCATTGTTTTCTGCAACAGCAAAATTATATCGTCAGCTGCTTGCAGTCTCAATTAACGGCTCTCATGCTTTTCATACAAGAAATTTGTTCACATGCCTCCTAGCTAGAACACAGTGGGTTTTTCCACAATTATTAAGAATTATGGCTATGATTCCTGGAGTGTTTCTAAGTTTTCCCCAGTCCATTTGAGAATTAATGATTTTTCATATACTAGCATCTTCTATTTTATTTCCAATTGTTTACCATAATGAATCAAATGGCCTACTCTTTGGCAAAAGACTGACCTTTAGTGGTGACCAAATGTTTCTCTACAAGGAGATCTATGGGGGAAAAAATCTGATAAATTCCACCAAATAATTTTTCTTTTAATTATATAATTCACAACTACCCCATTTTGGGGATAGTGTTTTATTTATGCAGTTATTTTGTTTGGAATACATCATGTAATGTATTATATAAAGAGATTAATAATAATTTGGGCAAGTAATAAAGTTAAAATTTTTGTCTCCTTTATTTTTGAGTATTTAAAAGCTAGGAGGATTCTACAATGACTGGATTCTTAGGTTATTAGGGTCTGTGTGGAAACTTTTGGTATCTTCTAATCCATCTCCTTCATGTAGTTAATATCTGGTATTTTTTTCCCACTGACATATGTTTGCATTTTCCCTTCTAATAGCACCTGCACTTCTTTGAATTGTATTTGTGAGCATGTGACTCAGTCAAGCCAAAGTTTCCGGGTGTCATCTTGGTCATGGTTGTTGGTTCAGGAGCTGATGTGGGTTCAAGTTGGGTGAGTGAAAGCTTAGGATTGCCAGCTCTAGGCCCTTTGCTGAAACTGCTGGGGAATGTTCTCTCGTTCCACTATTGATACACAGCAGGTAGAATAGCAGCTGAAGTTTCCAAAGACCCCTTTTATATCCCGTTGAGAAGGGCCTCTCTGAAAAGGAAGTTCATACGTAGGACGCTGAGTGAAGGGTGAAGAGAGACAGTCAGTAGCGTCCTGCTTAAGCACCTAGATTCAGCCTTTCCTGCAGTATGTGATCTAGAAATTTTGATTATGTGAGATAATGCAATTTTTAGAATCTAAAATACTTTGAATTGAGTCTCTATAACTTACAAACACAATGAGCCCAATTTATATACTTTATTATGTATACAAAGAAACTATGACCCAGAAAAGTACTGTGATATGCTTTAAATTCACAACCCTGAATCAGAATCTGAATCCTGTCAATCCAGAGCCTTTCCATTCACACCCTTCCTCTTTAGAAGGGGACTGTTAGAGCCCCAGTGTGGGGAGCTGACAATTTTCCATCATGTTCTATGTTTATTTCCCATCACTGACTATATTAGCCTCTTTGTGTCACACGCAGAATTAAGTTCCCAATCATTCATGCTTCTGATATAGAAGGCAATAGACTGACAGATTCAGAAGGAATAAAAAGATGTCTTTTATTTCTGGATATTTGTCTTGTCAGAAATAAATAAGGCTGAGCTTTGATAAGGTGCCTTGTAAATAATTTTTAGATGGAATATACAGAACACTCACTTTGCCAAAGCTATGGCAGCTATTATAAATTGAGAGGGTGTGCTTTCTCTTATCTGAATGAATTTGAAAAGTTGAATATTTAATCTTTCTTCCAATATGAAGACTTTCAAAACTCCCCCTTCAATTCCAAAGTAAGGGCATTCTGTGCCTTATTTTGATGGGACTCTTACCACTACATTGAATGGCCTAATTCTAAATTTAGGAGAACATAAGATATTGCCCTCCGGGTAAAAGACATAGGAGGCCCAGCTCAAGCAATTCTTTAGTTTCCCCACATGGCCATGTAACTATATAGATATTTAGTAGTCTCAGTCAACCCTCAGGCCAACTCAGGAAAAAAAAAATCACTCTTTGGTGCTTTAAAAACTGGTCTTGACTTAAAAGATACTGTTGTTTAGTTGCTAAGTCATGTCTAACTCTTTATTTCCCCATGGACTGCAGTATGCCAGACTCCTCTATCCATAGGATTTCCCAGGCAAAAATACTAGAGTGAGTTGCCATTCCCTTCTCCATGACTTGGAGAGAAGTTTTGCTGAAGATTCTTGTTGCTGCATTTCTGATCTGTCAGAATACTTGGGAGGGGGGCACTCATAATATTACAGTGGATTTGTGTTATTTTGCTGGTAAACAAAGTTTGCTCAGAAATGCGGTGTGATATTTCCTGCTGTCTTTCTGCCTTTATGGAACCATAGTCTTAAAGGGGGCATCAAGATGACACCAGTGTGAAAAGAACAAATTGCCTGTGGACCCAGCAAAAGTGCAGCAAGCCAGAAAAAAACAAAAGTGAGCAAGAATAAAGAAAACCAAAACAGAAAACCAAAATGACTAAAAACCCCAGGCAGCTAAAAACAAACAAATGTACAATACAAAATTTCCAATTTTAAGAATTTCTGTTTCCCATCCCATGAGTGGGTTGATGGAAGACAGAGAAGATTTTCATTATAAGAATTTTTCTTTTACATTTGTGAATAAGACTTCTGTTGTTATTTCAAATGCCATTCACATGCTGTTCGAGATTGATACTCTGCTTACTACTAAGTTTTTTAAAGCAGGGCCGGGGCTGTTCTCTTTTGATAGAATTTTTTTTTATCGGGGTGGTTTCTTTCTTTGTGGACTAATACATAAATCTTGTCTTCTAAATTTGATGTGACACTTGATAGCTAACAGTTGGCTGGTAAGAGTTACCTGGGAAGGGAGTTGGTCTGTCATTCAGATTAGCTGGTTGCAGGTGTGGAAGGCAGATGCAGACCTAGCCACATTGCAGGCAGATGTGGTAATCTGTTGACCTGAGGGCTACAGTTTAGGAGATCAAAAGATACTCTAAATCCACAAATGGAACTCAGTTTTTCAGCAGCTCCTTCACATTTCTCCTGTTTCTGCATTCTTACCCTCTTCCCACTAACATTTGGAATAAGAGTGCAGTAGCTTTAAGAGGAACCTAGTCCCATTTGAACTCTGCAGAACTAGGGAAAAAAGAGTGGTTCTATCGATTTTAGAGTCTTGGAGTCATGGAAATAAGTGTCCCTGGGTTGGACATTTTCTCTGAGATCACTCAGTAGGAGGGTGGAATTCAGAGTAGTTTACATTCATTAAACCCAGTTACTTGGTTAGAGATGGAGAATTGTTAAAATGTGTATATGTGTGTGTGTGACAGAGAGAAAGAGAATTTGTGTTTAATGACATGCAGTGAAGGAATTTTGAGATGGGACACCACCAGGCCGCTTAAAATACAGGTTCAGTGGTACCCAGTCAGCCCAAATACTTGTGAGAAGCATTTGTTTTTCTTTAGAAAGTTCATGATGGTTCTCTAAAACATGAAATCACTCTGAAAAGGTATGAGTGAGTGAGTGCTAGGTCATGTCCGACTCTTTGTGACCCCATGGACTGTAGCCCACCAGGCTCCTTTGTCTCTGGGATTCTCCAGGCAAGAATAGTGAGTGGGTCACCATTTCCTACTCCAGGGGATCTTCCTGACCAAGGGATCGAGCCCAACATCTCCTATGTTGGCAGGCGGATTCTTTACCACTGAGCTACCTGGGAAGCCACTGAAAAGTTATTGTTGTTGTTCAGTTGCTTAGTTGTGTCCGACTCTTTGTGACCCCATGGACTGCAGCATGCCAGGCTTCCCTGTCCATCACTGTCTCCTGGAGTTTGCTCAAATTTATGTCCGTTGAAAAGGTATTGATATTCCTAATTAAAGAGCTAGGAGACTGATGTTACAGAAAGGTTCAGAAACATCTTTATCACTGATTGCCTCGATGGATAAGCCATATCAGAAACTTCACTCGTATCCAAAGAATTATCTTTTATACTTTGGCCCTTTGGAAAGAGCAGACCCTAAAAAACACAACCCCAAGCCTCAAACAGGACAGACAGAGGGAAATGTTTCTGAGATCTCTGAGCAAGGAATAGCATGGACCAGTCTTACGATGCCTGCCAAGTAGATTTGCTCAGTGTGACACATCACTTTCCCAGGAAAATGTTGAGCTAAGAGATGCTTTGGAGAGTGCAGGAGGCAAAGTCTGTGGCTTACAATGAAATCAGTTGATCATTCAGGCTCTAAAGGTTTAATGAGATCTTTCGGATGCCTTTCTTTGCTTTGGGCACAGTGTTGCTGAAAATTATCTTCAGCTGTTTGCTGATAGATGCAGGTCTTTGTTATTTTGTGTAGCTGGCATCATGGCAAATTGGGAAACTGAATTGCTCTAGTAATTTAACATTTTGGCCAACAGTTAGACACCTGCTTTCTCCTGCCATTAGCATCATCTCTCTTTCTCTTTGGGTCTCTCTGCCAGCCAGCCCTCTATCTTCTCTTTTTCGTCAAGTTTTCTCTCAAGATGTCCATAAGGAACTAGAACTTTGGAAGGACAAAGTTTACTCAATTTGACAAGAGGACACCTTGGCAAAAATATAGGTTCCGTATTTTGTAGCTGTTTCAGAGTCCAATTATAGACCAAGGAAAAGGAATAGATGAAACAGAAGTGCTCAGCAATGGAACATGCTAACCTCGATGATTGTGAGTTCTCCTGCTCCTGGAAGTTTAAAGACAGTAAGTGGAGCTTAGCGGTGGACAGCATGGATTTGGGAGACAGACTGCCCTGATTTGAAACCCTGGCTCCACCCCATGACAGCTGTTCACCTCAGGAAGCTTAATGCTCATTTGTAAAACGGGGACAGTAATACCTATCTCACAATGTGAGTGTTAAAATACAGTAAATACAGGTCCTGATAAAGTGACACACAGTAGGAACTGTATGTAATTGTAGAAACTGTATGTAACTGTAGGAAGAGTCTGGCTTAAACAGTCAAACATATTTCAGTGCATATTCTGCTGTTCTTTTAGGAATCTGCCTGCAATACAGGAGATGCAGGAGACGGGGGTTTGATCCCTGGGTTGGGAAGATCCCCTGGAGGAGGAAATGGCAATCCACTCCAGTATTCTAGCTTGAAAAGTCCCATGGACAGAGGAGCCTGGTGGGCTACAGTCCATGGGGTTGCAAAGAGTCAGACACAGCTGAGCATAGAGCATAGGCATATATCTTTCTTGTATTGATTTTCATCATTCTATCTCAAGAGTTTCCTCTAAGAACCTGTGGTAGTACCGTCTCATTACTTGGCTAATCACTGTTTTTTGTTTTTCTTTTCTTTTGGTAGGAGTTAGCCACTTAAACTCTGAGAGTTAGAAAGTGTCAAGAACTGAGTGAGGTAGTACTGTGGAGTTTTATACACACCACCCCAATTCTGCCATTAATATTTTACTAAACTCGCTTCATCACATATCTATTTATCCATCAATTTTGACACATTATAATGTAAGTTACAGATATTAGTACATTTTATCCCTAAATATGTTGGTTTCCCTGATAGCTCAGCTGGTGAAGAATCTGCCTGCAAAGCAGGACCTGGTTCAATTCCTGGGTCGGGAAGATCCTCTGGAGAAGGGATAGGTTACTCATTCCAATATTCTTGGGCTTTCCTGGTGGCTCAGACAGTAAAGAATCTGCCTGCAGTGTGGGAGACCTGGGTTCGATCCCTGGGTTGGGAAGATACCCTGGAGGAGGGCATGGCAACCCACTCCAGTATTCTTGTCTGGAGAATCCCCGTGGACAGAGGAGCCTGGCAGGCTGCAGTCCATGGGGTCGCAAAGAGTCAGACATGACTGAGCGGCTAAGCATGCACACATCCATATGATTACTTACAGCTTAATTTTTTACCATGCTTTTATTAGGCAAAATTTACATAATTAAATATACTTAGTGAAATGTGTAAATCCCAACTGTACTCATCTATGACCTTTTTGACAAATGCAGACACCTGTGTAGCCCAAACCAAATCAAGAGAGAGCATTGCCACAATCCTATCGAGTTTCCTCATGCCGCTTTCTAGTCTTGAGTTTACCTCTAGTGGCAATTCCTAGACTGATGATTTGTTATCATATTTTAGTTTTGCCTGTTCTAGAATTTTATATCAAAGCCTAGGGTATGTACTCTTCTGTGAGAGAATTATTTTGTTCAGTATAATAATACATTGTTACCACTGAGTAGTATTTCAGGTATTTAAATATACCACAGTGTTTTATAAAACTATATTCTCCTCTTGATAAACACCTGGACTGTTTCCAGGTTTTGGCTATTATGAATCTATGAAATTTCTTCTACATGATATTTTGTAGAGATAATGACTTCACATCCCTTTGGTAAATGCTTATAGTTTTTAAGAATTACAGTTAGTGTACTTTCTTTTCAACAACTGCTGTGTTGGTCTTTTAGCTATTTCGGTGGATATGTAGTCATATCTCATTTGTAGCTTTAAGATGCATTTCTATGAAGAATGATTATATGGAGCAGTTTTTAGGTGCTATCTACCCACTTGGTATCTTTTCCAAAGTGTCTGTTCAAGACTTTTGTTCATTTTTGAATTGGGTTATTTGCCTTTTATTATTGAGTTACGAAAGTTCCTCATGCATCCTCAAGACCAATTCTTTGTCAGATACTGTACATATTTTGTGAATATTTTTCCCCAGTTTGTGGCTTGACTATTTATTTACTTAATAGTGTCTTCTTTTTAATGTTTATTTATTTACTTATTTGGCTGTGCCCGGCCTTACTTGCAGCATGTGGGATCTAGTTCCCTGACCAGGGATTGAGCCTGGGCCCCCTACATTGGGAGCATGGAGTCTTAGCCACTGGTCCGGCAGGGAAATCCCTATAATGATGTCTTTTGATGAGCACATGTTTCTAATTTTGATGAAATATAAAATATCAGTTTTTTTTCTTTTGTGGTTATTTCTTTCTGTGTGCTGTTGATTAGATATTTCCTAACTTCATGTGGTAGTCCAACTTTCTTAGATGCTTTCAAGTTTTTAGCATCTGTAGTTAGATGTATACTACATCCCCATTTTTTGCATATGATATGAGGTAGTGGTCAAAGTTTATCTTTTCTTTATGAATATACAGTTGTTTAACATCATTTGTTACTTTGATTTCTTCATGAATTTCTTTGATGCCTTTGTGAAAAATTTCAAAGAGTCATATAAAGGTGGGCCTACTTCTAGACTCTATTTAGTTCTGTTGACTATTTGGTCAATCCCATGCCAATACCATATTGTCCTGAAACTTCTTATTAAGTTGACATCAGGCAGTTTTTATGTTATAGTTTTATTCTTTCTTTTCAGGTTTGCTTTTGCTTGTCTATGCCATTTCCATAAAAATTTTTAAATTGACTTGTCTATTTCTACAAAAGTCCTAGTGGAATTCTAATTAGGATTGCGTTGATTTTACAGATTATTTTGGTGAGAATTGACATCTAAGCACTGATGTATATCCCAATCCATAAGGATAGTATCTCTCTGTTTGTTTAGGTCTTCTTTAGGCAATCGCAGCAGAGTATTGGAGTCTTCATTGCAGAAGTCGAAGAGGTTTGTTTGTTAAATTTGTTTCCTAGTATGTATGCTGTATTTTTGATGCTTTATAAATGAAATTTTTCTTTTAATTATCCAGTTGATACCACTAGTATTCAAAAAATATAATTGACTTTGACTATTGACATATCCTGCAACCTTTTGAAGTTTAGTTGTTCATTCTAATAGTTGTTTTGTAGATTCCTTAGAATTTTCCGCGTAAGCAGTCTGAATAGAGATAACTGCCCTCTTCTCTTATGGTCTTTATTTCTTTCTCTTGCCTTACTGTACTACTAGGACATCCAGGAAAGTGTGCTGAATAAATATATCAGGAATGGCTAACCTTACGTTGTTCTAAGTTTCAGAAGAAAACTTGAATATTTCACCTTTAAGTATGATTTTAGCTGTAGGTTTATCAGGGATGTCCTTCATGAGATTTAGGAAATTCCTTTATATTTCTAATTGTTCAGAAGTTTCTGTTTTGGAAAGTGAAAGTGTTAGTCACTCAGTTGTGTCTGACTCTTGTGACCCCTTGGACTGTAGCCTGCTAGGTTCCTCTGTCCATGGGATTCTCCAGGCAAGAATACTGGAGTGGGTTGCCATTTTCTTCTCCAGGGGATCTTCCTGACCTAGGAATTGAACAATGCAGGGTGTCCTGCATTGCAGGTAGATTCTTTATGGACTAAGCTATGCATGCCAATGTTTTTCCTACATCTTTTGAGTTAGCTGTATGCATTTTTCCTTATTCTATTAATATGGTGAATTACAGTTATAGATTTTTGAATGTTAAAACTACCAAACACTTCTGGAACAAATCCTCCCTGGTAATGATGCGGTATCATTTTAATGTATTTCTAGAGTTGAAAATATAAAAGATTTTGGGGTATCTGAATATAAAAATTTTCTCATTTATAAAACTGCTTTAAAATAATTGAATGGCTAAATAAAATAATAAGTTTGTCAAGCTGCTACTGCTGCTGCTAAGTCACTTCAGTCGTGTCCGACTCCGTGCGACCCCATAGACGGCAGCCCACCAGGCTCCCCCGTCCCTGGGATTCTCCAGGCAAGAACACTGGAGTGGGTTGCCATTTCCTTCTCCAATGCATGAAAGTGAAAAGAGAAAGTGAAGTCGCTCAGTTGTGTCCGACTCTTAGCGACCCCGTGGACTGCAGCCCACCAGGCTCCTCCATCCATGGGATTTTCCAGGCCAGAGTACTGGAGTGGGGTGCCATTGCCTTCTCCAAAAGTTTGTCATGAGGTTTCTCATATATATGTAGAAGTAAAATATGACAGTAGTTCAAAGAATTGTGCAGATGAATTTGTAATCTCATAGCAGTCATATATTTTACATGATGTATTATAATATCATTTGAAGTAAAACTGAAGTATATCAAAGATATATATTGTAAAATGTAATATAACTACTGAAACATAAAGCAAAGATATAAGGCCAATTAGGGAGTGATGAAGAAAAATAGAATTGTGCTCAGCCCAAAAGAAAACAGTAAAATAGAAGAAAAGAAACCAAAAAAAAAAAAAAAAGGGACGAAAAATAATAACAAGATAGTTGATTTAAACCCAGTGATATTGATAATTATGATACATGTGCATGGTCAAAACATGCCAATTAAAAAAGGTCATCAAACTTGATAGAAAAGACACAACTTCTGTATTCCACGAAAACCCATTCTACCACCATGATACTATATGATAATTTTTACTTTAAGTAGCCATATATATTTTAAAGAAAGTAAGGGGAAATTTGGTTTCTTTTGATTACAATTTCAATTTAATGAAGTCTCGGTGAAGTTTTTCTTTTATGGTTAATTTCTGTGTCCTGTTGAAGAAACACATGCTTATCTCCAAGAGGCATACTGTATTAGAGCAGCAGTCACATTTTCTGGTTGCACATCTAGTGATATCATCACTACATCATGGTATAAACCTACTCAAGGGAGTGCTGTGTTCATTGTCAAGACCCACGCAAGTGAATTTAACATGTAGGGTTTTATTTAGAGATCCCTGGAACACAGTCATTGCAGGAAGTACCTTCCAGCCCCTGGTCTCTAGGAGGTTAGGAGTTGTGCCCTGGCAGCTGGGCATTCCTGCCATGGGAAGAGTTCCAGTCCAGTTGTCTGGCTTATGAGTGCCTGCAGACATTTTTGCCTGTCAGAGGAGAGCTTCCAATGCAGGCGCTCAAAGATGACCACTTGGCTCTCTCCACTTCCAGTCCTGTTCCCCACGGTCTCGACAGTTTCATCAAGCACATGATAAAACATAACATGCACATGAATGTGTAAAGTGCAAGCTTGGGTTAGTGTACCCTCCTCCACCAGAGGAGTGAATATTAGCTGGAGCTAGAAATAGGAGACTGGAGGAGGTGCAAGGATAGAGTAAATGGAGAAAAACCTTCAGTGTACAGCATGCACGTGGCTCTAGAGTGGACTGGGGGTATCAGGGTTTGGTTTTTCTAAATCCCAAGCTGACAGAGAAGTGAGTTTCAACTCCCCTCCGCCCCCTATTTAGCGGCACTCACTTTGTAAAGTAAAATTTTGTACAGAACAGTATTAACAGATAAAATTTCAGCACCATCTCTGTAAAGCAATGGTAAGTAAAGTAAATTAAGGTAAATGACTTAAAGTTCTACTCTTTACCCTCCGTGGAAGCCTTGAACACCATCTAAAAGGATAGCAAAGATAATTTGTTGTCAAGATTGGGAAAGAAACCCAGTCAAATCTACACTATGTTATGCTAATTTACCTGGATAAAGCACTATAATATAAGCATGATATTTCCAGAGAAGATTGATAAATTTACCTATATAATAGTCTAAAATTGTGTAATGGCAAAAACAACGTTAGAAGGGAATAACAATCTAGGAAAACAGTTTTTCAAAACCTAAGACACTAACTCCCTTAGTTCACTAAGTGCTCATATAAACCAGTCACAAAAAGAGTGACAACCTTAAAAAAAATAAGAGGAAAGCATAGAGACATAAGCTTATAGAAAAAATAAACACATATTAAAAAAACTCAAAATATGAAATGAAGGTCAACTCCATTCACAATAAAGAAAATGCATATCAAAACAACAATGAGATACATTCCCCCTTTTGCACATCAGATGGGAAAATATAAAATGTTTGATTGTATCCAGAAGTAGTGGTGAGAGCATGAATAAAGGGAGTCTTCATACTTAGTTGCTTACAGAGAATGGGTGCAACCTTTTTGGAGGGAAAGCTAACAATATTAATGAAGAGAAAAATGACCAAGAAGTTCCTTTGCTAGGAATTTACTCTGTGGTTATGCTTGCAAACAATTCACCAAGGCCTATCTTTTGGGAGAGAGTGGGTATCTCTTCTATATTGTGATGTTTTCTTCCATGTTGGAGGGACTTATGCCAACACGAGACTATCAGTTCAGTTCAGTCGCTCAGTCTTATTTGACAATTTGAGACCCCATGGACTGTAGCACGCCAGGTTTCCCTGTCCATCACCAACCCCTGGAGCTTGCTCTAACTCATGTCCATCGAGTCAGTGATACCATCCAACTGTCTCATCATCTGTCATCCCCTTCTCCCCCTTCCTTCACCCTTTCTGAGCATTAGGGCCTTTTCTTTTTTTTTTTTCATTTATTTTTATTAGTTGGAGGCTAATTACTTCACAACATTTCAGTGGGTTTTGTCTTACATTGACATGGATCAGCCATGGAGTTACATGTATTCCCCAACCCGATCCCCCCTCCCACCTCCCTCTCCACCCGATTCCTCTGGGTCTTCCCAGTGCACCAGGCCCAAGCACTTGTCTCATGTATCCCACCTGGGCTGGTGATCTGTTTCACTATAGATAATATACATGCTGTTCTCTCGAAACATCCCACCCTCGCCTTCTCCCACAGAGTCCAAAAGTCTGTTCTGTACATCTGTGTCTCTTTTTCTGTCTTGCATATAGGGTTATCATTACCATCTTTCTAAATTACATATATATGTGTTAGTATGCTGTAATGTTCTTTATCTTTCTGGCTTACTTCACTGTAAGAATGGAACTGGAGGAATCAACCTGCCTGACTTCAGACTGTACTACAAAGCCACAGTCATCAAGACAGTATGGTACTGGCACAAAGACAGAAATATAGATCAATGGAACAGAATAGAAAGCCCAGAGATAAATCCATGTACCTATGGACACCTTATCTTTGACAAAGGAGGCAAGGATATACAATGGAAAAAAGACAACCTCTTTAACAAGTGGTGCTGGCAAAACTGGTCAACCACTTGTAAAAGAATGAAACTAGAACACTTTCTAACACCATACACAAAAGTAAACTCAAAATGGATTAAAGATCTAAATGTAAGACCAGAAACTATAAAACTCCTAGAGGAGAACATAGGCAAAACACTCTCCGACATAAATCACAGCAAGATCCTCTATGACCCACCTCCCAGAATATTGGAAATAAAAGCAAAAATAAGCAAATGGGACCTAATGAAACTTAAAAGCTTTTGCACAACAAAGGAAACTATAAGTAAGGTGAAAAGACAGCCCTCAGATTGGGAGAAAATAATAGCAAATGAAGAAACAGACAAAGGATTAATCTCAAAAATATACAAGCAACTCCTGCAGCTCAATTCCAGAAAAATAAATGACCCAATCAAAAAATGGGCCAAAGAACTAAACAGACATTTCTCCAAAGAAGACATACAGATGGCTAACAAACACATGAAAAGATGCTCAACATCACTCATTATCAGAGAAATGCAAATCAGAACCACAATGAGGTACCATTACACGCCAGTCAGGATGGCTGCTATCCAAAAGTCTACAAGCAATAAATGCTGGAGAGGGTGTGGAGAAAAGGGAACCCTCTTACACTGTTGGTGGGAATGCAAACTAGTACAGCCGCTATGGAAAACAGTGTGGAGATTTCTTAAAAAACTGGAAATAGAACTGCCGTATGACCCAGCAATCCCACTTCTGGACATACACACTGAGGAATCCAGATCTGAAAGAGACACGTGCACCCCAATGTTCATCGCAGCACTGTTTATAATAATCAGGACATGGAAGCAACCTAGATGCCCATCAGCAGATGAATGGATAAGGAAGCTGTGGTACATATACACCATGGAATATTACTCAGCCGTTAAAAAGAATTCATTTGAATCAGTTCTAATGAGATGGATCAAACTGGAGCCCATTATACATTAGGGCCTTTTCTGATGAGTCAGTTCTTTGCGTCAGGTGGCCAAAACCTTTCTTTACTCTCTCATTCATTCTTCCCAAGAGGTGTAGGAATGACATATGTGATTTGTGAGCTTGGAGGGAGAAATAGACACGTGCGCTTCTTCCCCATCCTCTCGCCCTTCTTTAGGGAACTTCCTGTCTGCAGGGAGTACATATTTCACTCGCTCCTCCAGGCTATAGTTCTGGGGGGTGTGTGGGTGTGTGTATGTGTAAATATCAATAAATCCTTGAATTCTGCATTGAATTTTAAGTCACATCTGCAGTGTTTTTAGTAATGGAAGTAGTATTTTGGTGTATGTATGCCTTAGTCTTTCTTGTTTCTCTCATAGTTGAGAACTATGGTGAGACAAAAAGGATAAGCCTTGAGAAATATGAAAAGCAATGATTTTTCCAGTAGTCATGTATGGATGTGAGAGTTGGACTATAAAGAAAGCTGAATGCCAAAGAATTGATGCTTTTGAACTGTGGTGTTGGAGAAGACTCTTGAGATTCCCTTAGACTGCAAGGAGATCCAACCAGTCCATCCTAAAGGAAATCAGTCCTGAATATTCATTGGAAGGACTGATGCTGAAGCTATAGCTTTGGCCACCTGCTGCAAAGAGCCTACTCATTTGAAAAGACCCTGATACTGGGAAAGTTTGAAGGCAGGAGGAGAAGGGGATGACAGAGGATGAGATGGTTGGATGGCATCATCGACTCAATGGACATGAGTTTGAGTAAGCTCTGGGAGTTGGTGATGGACAGGGGGCCTGGTGTGTTATAGTCCATGGGGTCACAAAGAGTCAGACATGGCTGCGTAACTGAACTGAATATGAAAGAAATGGAATTTCAGGTATAAAAGGAACCACAGAGGTTTATACCTTGGTGGATTGATGCGACATTATGTGGGGTAATATGCTGCCTTTGTAGAATCCTGTTCTGTTTTTAACTCCTGCAGTTGGAATCCCTCGATTTTTAAGACTGATTTCACATGGTATTTTTTTTTACTTTGTATTTGTGTTGGGATATAGCCAGTTAACAGACAACGTTGTGATGGTTTCAGGTGAACGGTGAAGGCACTCAGCTGTCCATACATGTGTATCCCTTCTCCCCCAAATTCTCCTCCCATCTAAGCTGTCACATAACATTGAGCAGAATTCCGTGTGGTATATGGTCAGTCCTTGTCATTTATCCACTTTAAATATAGTAGTGTGTACATCAAGTGTCATTTTGACTTTAGCAAGATAACCAGCTTTTGACATCTTTGTCCCCTAGCTAATGGTTATTTTTTGATGTGCCACACCAGCCTCATGCAAACATTCAAGGGCTTTAGGGAAGACAGAGGCCTTAGAGAACATATATAGCTCTATATCCACAGTCCTCCAGAAAGCTCATTTTACCTATGAGGGATCATCTTTGTCATAAACTTTGACTCTCAACTTTGCCAACATCAGTTGAGCACCTATTTGGATTCTACTGATCTTGAAGGATCAGTGGGATAAGAATACAGTGGTCTTGGTTGCTAAACAGATAATAAATTAACACAGCAGAAACTCTTGTTGATTCAGTTATTTATGTGTCTGATGCAGAAGAAAAAATAGAGCCTAATCTCTGACATCCCTGATCTTCTCCTCTGATCAGAGAACACTTTATTCTCCCATTATCTATGCCGATGCCCTGTCAGAGCAAATAAAGATAAGGCAACCCCACCATAATTCTGTGTCAGCGCCTTTGCTCTTGTGTAACTGTTCTCCTCGCCCCACTCTGCCTATTCAGACCTCTTATATACCTCACGGCCCAGGGGTTGTCCAACTTCTTCCTTGAAGTCATTCTTGATTGTTTACACTTGTCTTCTTCTATGAACTTAGAACTTCATATCAAATGGTCTTGTAATTTTTTTTTAAACTAATGTTTCTAATGTGTTGGCTTTAATTTGTTATAGACTCAGATACCTTGAGGACAGCATTTTACTTATACCTCTTACCCTTTCTCTCTGTCAATATATCATAGTGTTCTAAAAGTATTCTATGATTATTGAGTAGTTTATAATTTTCTAATTTAACAGATTATGAATCTGGTTTTTTATTAATATTTGAAAAGTTAAAATTTTTTCCTAGCCATCACCAGGAACCATTTTAACTTTATTATCTAGCTTTCTTTCTATGCTGATCTTGCAGATCTACACTGTATGTAGCATTCTGAATTCTGCTTTTTTCCCCTTACCATATAGCATCGTGAATAAGTCCATACAGCTATACAATCATCAAAATTATCATTTTTATTTGTTGCATTATATTCTAGCTTATTGAAGGACCATAATTACCATGTGCTTCCCTTTTGTAGGGCTTCCCAGGTGGTGTTAATGGTAAAGAATCCACCTGCCACTGCAGGAGACATGGGTTTGATCCCTGGGTTGGAAAGATTCCCTGGAATAGGAAATGGCAACCCGCTCCAGTATTCTTGCCTGGAAAATTCCACAGACAGAGGAAACCTGCAGGCTACAGTTTATGGGGTTGCAGAGAGTCAGACATGATTGAGCATACACATACTCACAGAGTTGACATTGTCAAATGTGTAGCTTTTTGGGTTTTGTTATATTTTGAAGATAAGTTCCAAGGATGTTAATGTGATTCATAATAGGTGTCAATAATTGAATGCCATTGATTTTGTCCCCAAACACTTTTGAGTAACTTCACGGGGTGAGTCACTATAGAAGCTTCTCATTTTCTTTTAGTTAACAGGATCCACAAAGAATGTTTATGCTTGTGAAATCACTTTCTCCTCAATATCCAACTTCTTTGGGACATGTGGAGGCACTGGAATTAAAGTCTGCCAGGACATAGACTTTTTCCTATGGAATGTCAGAACACCAGATAAAACAGCAACAAAACCACCCACATTTGGCTCACAAGGATAAAGCTTTCATGCAGAAAATCATGTAACCCAAATAGCATTTTCTCCAGACACATGGCAAATATAGCAGTGTGTCCAGGGATATATTGATGGGTCCCTCTCATGTCTTCATCTGCATTTCAGCTTTGCTGGCTTTTAAAAATGCAAGAAATTTTGTTGGAATTGATCTTAGGCTTACCAGCCTACCTTCCTTTACAGGAATAATCACAAACTATAAAACATGCAAGGACTGAAACGGAGTGTATGACACTCATATAAAGATGGTTATAATTTAAGAGACAGGAAATGTAATTATGTGCTTCTGAGGTTCTCGTCCTTGGTTATGCAAGGGCATGGTAAATATAAAGTGTCCCTACCCCATGCAGGGTCAAGTCTTGCTGTAACTTGTTGGAGAGAGCTCTAGAATTGAGATCGAAAACCACCTTTTCTCACACAGCATTTTGTGGACTGCCATAAACAGATTTGTATTTATTTTAGATGTATTGTTGAATCAATAAGTCGATAAGTACCAGAATGGTCCATCTCCAAACCTCATGCAGAGGCAATATAGTATCTCTGTTCTTTACATCCAGGATTTCTAGGTCATGTCTTTTTACCTTCTTTGTTCTGTCATGAATCCACCTCAATATTCTGCAACTTAACAGACTGAATGGAAAGGAGAACCACCATCAACATAACTAATATAAGTAGCAAGGGAAAGGGAGAGGAAGAGAAGTAATCAGGGGCACACGAGGAGAGGCATCATCTTGATTCTACAGTTATGAGGCCACAACTGTTCCTTGTCATTTTCTATTTTTGTTTCCTATTATTAACCATTTCACATTCCCCCTTTCTCTCCCCAGTATCTCAGACAGTCATAATTCCTTCCCTGATATGATAATCTAAATGTGAGAAGACAAGATTTGGGATGGTCTAAACTATGTGTAGTTTGAGAGAGTCTACCCTTAATGTTAGCAGAGTGAAACAGGAGGTAGTTTACAGTATACCTGGGTATATTACAGTAAACTCCTTGTGTTCCTTACTGTGTTGCAACAACAATATTTCCTGTTATTGTCAGTGTCAGTAACCTAAGCCAACCCCATGACCTCCTTCTTTTGCATAAAATACATGAGCCACAAATGTACATAATGAAAATCAGCTTTTATCTAATGGAAATATTAGCTATGTTCAAGTAGAAATGTCCCTCACACAAGTGTTAAAACTGTGGACCAGCAGAGTGCTGAGTATGTGATCAAAAAATATTTTGAGTGTGGACCATTAAATATACCATTGAGAGGTACCATCCACATTTCCAGTGTTTGGTCCCAGATGTTTTCATTGCATTGTGGATGAAAAGAACCTGCCTACTGATACAGGATATGTGAGACACGGGTTTGATCCCTGGGTTTGGAAGATTCTCTGGAGGAGGAAATGGCAACCTACTCCATTTTCCTTGCCTGGAGAATCCCATGGACAGAGGAGCCTGATGGGCTACAGTCCATGGGGTCGCAGAGTCAGACACAACTGAACGATGTAGCACACAGCACACACATGTTTTAAGACATCGCTCCAAGCCTACAGGATATTTTCTCCCATCTGGGATTATATTGATTATATTGATTTTTCAATGACCTATTTTAATGTTTTTCATTATCAGCTAGTTTGGAATGGTGAACAATATAATAAAACCTCTGGCTTCAAACAGGGTTTAGGATGAAGAGCCTGGTTATCATAGAGGGCTTCCTTAAAGAGTTTACAGCTGAAGTGAGAGTTAAGTCCTGAGAAGTCATTTGCTGGATAGAGAGAGAGATATCAAGAATTGAGTTTGAAAACTGCCTTTTCTGACCTGGTATTTTGTGGACTGCCATAAAAAGATTTGTATTTATTTCAGATGTAATCAAGGTCACACAAGGAACAAGAGTGTTCCAGGCAGAGGGAGTAGAATATGCAAAGGCCTTGAGGTGGGAGAATGGATAGTGTGAGAAATCTAAAGGTAAATGAGAGGATAATGAAGCATGCAGATTGAATGAAAGAGGAGGATGAAATGAGGGAGATGAGGATGGAGGTGTAGGTGGGGCCAGAGCATACAGAGCCTTAGAGATCATGTTAAGTATATTTGGTATTTATCCTAAGCATAATAAAAATGTATAAAATTGTTCTAAGGGTATGTATGTGTGTATGTATATTTCTGCATGCACATGCTGCACACAGAAGAGAAAAGTTTTGATATAATCAGATTTGCTCTGTAATGCTTTCACTCCAGCTGTAGCATGGAAATATGGAGGACAGATTACAAGGGTGCCGGAAAGGACATACAAAGACTGTTGTGGGAGGGCCCGTCAAGAGTATGAAAAAATAAAAATAAAAAAGGTGGTAGATTGGTGGCAGGGCTTCCCTGGTAGCTTAGACAGTAAAGTGTCTGCCTGCAATGTGGGCGATCTGGGTTCGATCCCTGGGTCAGGAAGATCCCCTGGAGAAGGAAATGGCAACCCACTCCAGTACTCTTGCCTGGAAAATGCCATGGACAGAGGAGCTCTGTAGGCTATAGTCCATGGAGTCGCAAAGAGTTAGACACGACTGAGTGACTTGACTTCACTTCAGATTGGTGGCAATGAAGACTGGGATTAGTATATGGAATTCAAGAGATTTTCAGGATGTAATTGAAGATATAGAAATAGATGCAGTTACCCAAGGAGGGAGTATAGAGTGAGGACCAAAGGAGGAAGGTTGAGACTGGAGGAGCTGCAGCATTTTAAGAGTGGAATGGAGGAGGGTACAGCTGTATAGGAGACTGATGAAAAGATCAGAGAGGTCAGAGGAAACCCAGGGAGATTTCTGCCATAGAAGCTTAGGGGGGAAAGCTTTGTAAGTGATGGGTTTGATTAATGGTGTTAAATGAAAAATGTCCTTTGGATTTAGTGTCAGAGAGGCATTGATTATCCTTAGCATGAGGTATTTTTGTGGATGGATGCAGGTGGAAGAGAGTGGGAAGTGAAGAGATAGAGCCAAAGGGATATTGGCTATTCACAGTATTTCAGAGATTCTGTGACAAGGAGAGCGATTAGTTGCCAGGGAGGAATGTGGATTAGTGGATAGTGTTGCTTTAAAAGGAGACTTTTGTGAGAAAGGACACCTTTTCTCACAATAGTGAGATAGTGTAAATTTGCTGAAATAAACAAGAGATAGAATTCAGAGGAAAAGGGGGCTGGACAGTTCCTCCGTTGTGATGAGAGGGAAGAGGGTTTAGATGTAGGAGTCCTGGGAATTTGATATCAGGAAACCGAGGAATCCCCCTTTGAGAGCTTTGAATTTCTGCGAAGTAGAAGTTGTCTGCCAAGAGTGGGGAGCCATGGGGAAAAGACTGGAGATTTAAGAGGAATTTTGAAATTGCTATTACGGAAAATGAGATACAGAAATAATCATCAATGGAATGAATGGAAAAAAGAATCAGAGCAGGACTGCTGGGCAGTGTTGGCGATTATGAATTTATACATCTGAACAAATAGGCTGATGGGTGGATTACAGAGGATGGAGAAGTAAGTTCAAATGAATTCACTCAGGCAGGTGATTCCCAGACTGAATGGAACAGGTCTTTTGTTAAATACCTAAGATGTAAGTAGCTCCTTTTCCAAAAATAGAATAGCATGTCCTTTTCTAAAAATAAAATAGCGTGGCCTGGTGTGTGGGGGGTTCGGTCTTGGGGGGAAAAAACCTAAGGAAATCTGCCTACTCTCTCCCTCAAACAATGTCCTTCATTGTTACTGTGTGTCTGTGAGAAGTCTTAAAATGATTAAACTTGCTAAATTTTGTTTAAACTAACTCCCCTCACCCCAGAGGTCTTCATAATCAGGCCTCTGCTACTTGTCAGCCTCCTAACCTACTGGCGCCCTCTTATTTCTCCTGAACTATTTACATTTCTTTAAAAGGTCCCAACCCTCCTTTCCTCAGTTCCTTGCTACAGGGTGTTCTCTTAGCCTGGAACATCCTTTCCTCCACCCGCTTTGCATAGGACTGTCTGAGTAGGAATCATTTAGGCTGAAAAGCCTTCCTCCACTTGCCCAGGCTTCGGGTCAGTTGTCTGCATTTGTCTGCTCACTGTCCTGAGGGCAGACCATCCTGACCCCCTGCGGGCTTGTAGACTCTGCCACTGAACTATGAGCAGCTTGAAGCAAGGAAATTTGCCTGCTTTGGTGCTGTTTCCCCAGCACAGTGTTCATTCCCAGTTCATGCTCTCTCAGTGGCTGGGGAGCCATTGATGAATGGTCCTTCCCTTCACCTTATACCGGGAAGGGGCGTGGTGCCTGATTGCCAGAGACGCTAAGTCAGGTGGATCTGGCCCTGGGTGGGAACTGAATCAGCAAGCTCTGGGCTGGTGCTGGAGCCTTATATTTCCAGAGTGAACGTCTGTCCTTGTTTTTCTGCACACAGTTACATATATATGCATGTCCCTATCATGCCTCCCTGAACATACATACAGACACACACACACACACAAAATTTGCAGTCTCTCTTTTCTCAGCTTTTACTTATATCTCCTCCATCTGCCCTAGATTCCTTATGGAGTAATGATTGTTTTCATACTCTCTTTATTCATCATGATCTCTTTCCCTCCCTTATAATGTTTTCCAGAGTCATTCCTCTGGGCCTTTTGCCCTTTCATTTTGTCTTTTATTTCTTCTGCTTCTTTCTAGGCTGTTCAAAGCGCCTCCCAACAGACTTTCAATAGGAATACGGAGGCTCGCTTTGGCGGTGCAGATGTTAAACAATGGCGATGTTCAGTGCTTTTTTTCCTTCTCTTTTTACTATAGGGACTAGCTGCAGACTGTGTTCCACTGCTCATTCTTTGTAAAAGTACCGCACAAGCAAAATGTTAATCAATTATAGCAGCAGAACTAATTAAAAGGCATGCATTATACATCTCATGGACACACTCTTCATTAGCATAGATTCTCAAAATTACACATTTGTGTCAGAGGGAATGAAAAGGAAAAATTAAAAAAATTAAAAGGCATACAGAAAACCGGTAACTTTGGTTTTCTTAAGATTTTTGCCACGTGTATCTCCTTGTGGATTCAAAAGTCCCTTTCATTTTTTGTGTGATTTTTAAAGAAACACACAATGTTCCCTTTTTATCTATTTAGAAAAATCCAATGATCCTCAAAATGATAAGGTTAATCCTGCTTTTACCCCTCAGAAGCTTAAATGATACTCAGTGAGCAGGTTTCTAGAAGCAGAAATGCACCTTTCACTTAGCACTTCCATGATGTAGCCTCATAGACATTTGATTGTGACTAGTTCAGTCACTGGTCTCTCATATTTGCCATGCCATTGCTTTCAACTCAGTTCTTGCTCAAGAGCTCTGCTTGGTCAATGGCAAGACAGTCCAAGGGTTGAGGGAAAGGGCAGCTGAGAATTGCCGTAGAGTCCCTCCCAGTTATTTGACTTCCTTCTAAGGAGGATATGTTAGCTCAGCCTTTTTGTAATAGTTTGGACATAAAGATATTGGGTCACATATTGTCTGTGCTGAGTTCCCTTGTGCACAAGCAGTTCTTATAACTTGCTCTGTAGACACCTTCCCGTGGAAACCAATCCGACAGTAGAAGTGCTCACATGAGGATGGTCAGGCATGTTTTGTCACCGAGCCAGGTAATGTAATGACAGAATTCTGCTTTTAACCATGAGTATTCATATCACTTTTTAGTTTCTTGCCTCCTCCCAAAATTCGGATTCAAGAGCTTGAAATGCCAAGTTGATAAAACTCTTATAAGAGCTTTGCAACTTGTCTCTCTATATTTACTCCTGACCCATAGTCTATTCTCCACTTAACATCCAAATGATATTTAGGAAATATAAATGGGATCACGTTCTACTGTTGAGTACAACTCTCAAATGCTTCCCATCATCTGGGAGGAAATTCAGTCTTCTCAGTGGCCAACTAGGCCTTCCTCGATTTGGCCCCTTCTCTGATCTCATTTCTTATCCCCATCTGTCTTTTCCACTTTGCTCTAGTAACACCGGTGTGCCTATTCCTTGGACATGTCAAACTTACTTCCTCCTTAGGACCTTTGCACATGCTCTGCCCTTTTTTTTTTTTTTGACAGTCTTATGTCAGATGTAAGTATGGCTTGATCAGTCAGTTCATCCAGGTGTCTCCTCAGAAGGGACTTCTCTTGACTACCTTTTCTAGAACACAAGATAACACTTATGGCTACCTGGTATTATAGTGTCTGTTTATTTGAAATGTCTTCTATCAAAATGGAAGCTCCCTGTAGAGTTAGGGGTTTTATCTCTCTGACTCAGTGTTTTTAATAGCACAATAGATGAATACCTGGTATTTAGTATTCACTGTGCATTTATTGAGTAAATGAATAAGTGCATTCGAGTGAATACTGGCAGTTAGATTTGACCACTTATCAAATTCAAAAGGACCTGTTAGACACGTGTCTGTTAATGTGAGAGCCTGGGAGAAAACTGTGTAGGAAAGTGGAAAATATTGTAAAGAGGTGAGGTTGGTATGAAAGTAGGACAGTAATATAGGATCAGGTGGGATCTGATACTGTATCTAAAAAGAGTGACGATATTATAGATGCTCTCATCAAAACCTAAAATGTTCATAAGCATTCAGGGAAAGGAGCCCTCTTGTGCCTGTAAGTTGGCACCTCTCTGGTATCACCATTTATCAAAAACCTCAAGAAGTTACATTAATTTTTGACTCAGCAATCCCATTTCAGATAATATAGCTTACAAAAGTAATTAAGGTCATGACTAAAGATTTAGCTCCAAAGACTCTCAGTACAATCATTGATAATAAGAGAAAAAAATTAGAAGCAACTTAAATATCCAATGATATGGCATTGATTAGATTACAGTCCAATTAGATAGTGGAATTCTGTGCAGCCATTTAAAATGGAAAGATATTCATGATAAAATGCTAAGTGAAAAAAGTTTATGAAACAGTATGTACCCATTAAAATACAATATGTATATAGTAAAATTGGTTGATGCTTAAGTTGACTTAATCACCTAAATATTACCAGTAGTTATCTCTTCATTTAGAGTGACTGGAAAGTTTAAGTTTTATCCTTCCTATCTGTTTTTTAATGATTCTATAAGGAACATTTGCTATGTGCGTATTTGACACACAACAAACCCCACACAGAATGAATTTGTGAGAGTTTCCTGCACAGAAGTTTGCCCATGAATATGCTTCTCCATGGCGTCACCTGTCTGTGGGTTATGCACCCATTTATCTGACATACACTTAGCACCTACTGTATGCCAAACTCTGTGTTAGGCTGCCCCTTCACGTGGGTTTGTTGACTTCATACAACACTTTCCCACCATTGTAGGCATTTCCCTGGAAAAGAGAAATTTTTTTTCTTTTTTTCCCACACCTATTTATCTCTTTTTCCTTGAAGATATTCCCCAAATGGTTAAGTATCTGTGTTAGCCCAATCCCAAAGCTTTTCATTTTGGATAGCCCACTCTACTGAGACTTTTTTGCCTGGAAGCACTGCTCCTTGATAGTAAAATGGAACCGTTGATCTGCAACAGTATCTGTTTGAGGTTGTCTCCTAACCATGTCACTGGACTATTTGCTGGGCCCAGCTTCCCAGGACAGAACGGATATACCTACCTTGCCTTCTATCATACAAGCAGGACAGAGGCAGGAAGAAAAGGCACCTTGCTGAATGACTTCCACACGGAGAAGTAGCTGAAGGACAAGCAGTGATGTGATACCTCCTTTTCTAGGTTTCTTACTTAAAGTGAAATCCCTTGAATATTAGCTGACCCTGAGTAAGCACTCAATGAATACTTGAGTGATTTACCAAGAGTCCAGATGTCAGTTCGTGTGTTTCTAATCTCACTGAAAGCAGCCTAGACAGGGGTCCTTTTTCCTTCTTTATTTTTATACCAACTTGGGACATGTTAAACATGTAAGGAATTTGGAACGAGTACTATGTATAATGGGCTTCCTTGGTGGTTCAGTGATAAAAAATCTGCCTGCCAGTGCAGGAGACGTGGGCTTGATCCCTGGCTGGGTCAGGAAGATTCCCTAGAGAAGGAAATGGCAACCTACTCCAGTATTCTTGCCTGGAGAAACCCAGGGACAGAGGAGTCTGGTGGGCTACAGTCCATGGGGTTGCAGTCAGACGTGACTTAATGACTAAACAACAACAATAACTCTGACCAATGGAAGCATGCTTTGAAAAAATGACCACAATGAGAAGGTGCATGAATAGCACATGTTACATAGTAAGATTGCAAAAAACACACACACGCAACCAGCCTGGCCCTGCTTAACATGCAGGCATTTAATTGGAAACCTAAGTAATAAATTAAGCTTTCTGTGTTAGAATCACTCTCTGTCATTCTACTTATCTGTCCCTGAATGAGATGAATTTCCATGGCGTGCTCAGATTGCTTTATTTGACACCAGCAGGCAACCACTGTTAATGATTCTTTTTCTCTCCTGGTAGCTGGAAGGGAGTTTTCATCTTCCTGGGGGATATGGTTGGGCTAGAGTCTGCACAGTGTCCATCTGCATCGTTAACCTTTAAAAAGAGTGCACTCTCCACCTCTCTTCTTTCATAATTAGCAGAAGTTTCCTCCGTACTTAATACACAATATTCCCAAATTCAGCAAATGTGCTTCATATACCCCAAGATTTACCTCCTTTCTATTAAAAAAAAAAAAATTAGAAATGAAGGTCTGCAGAAGAGAGACGATGTCCTCTGTAGAGCACACGGGGTCTTCTCTACCTGTGGGGGGCACAGTCTAGTCTTGTCTTCTGTTTTATTTCAATCCCAGGAAAATCCCACTCTCATCAAGAAAAATGTGTCAGAAAAAAGAACCCAGTCTACTCCGTTGTAGGTGGGTTATATAACCAATTTCCCAAACCAGCTAATAGGAGGAGGCTTTATCGGCATGAAGGCAGGGGAGTTTTGAAGGTGATGAGGAGCAGCAAGCTTTCTCCCTGTGGTGGCTGTGATCCCAATCATGGGGTGATAACTTCAAAGGAAGAAAAATGCCCCTTTGCCCTTTAAGATAGTCAATAAGCTTTTACAAGCAGGCACCAAAGAATCCACACTGTCCTCTCATTTAGTTTTTAATTAATACCCAATTACAATCATATTTTCAGAGCGTCCCTAGTTAGATCTCCATTAGCAGTGAGAGAGTACATCTGGACGGATATTATTGTGAAGAACACCAGGGGACTGAGGAGGAGATTCAGAGCTGTGGCAGGGGTCGGGTTGGCAGGGGGCGCGGCACACACACAAAAATGAATCTCAACTGCATGGCGCATGGAGAACAGCAGCAAACGGAAGCCGCCTTCTGAAATGATTGTAAGTTTTGTTCTACTTAGAGTTGCAGAGTTTGAGAGTAGCATGGCAGAGTAGAAATAGGAGGATGCTGAAATTAGACAGCATTGGGTACAAAGCCTATAAAATGAGAAAAACTAGTGGTTGCCAGTGGAGAGAGGGAAGGAGGAGATGGGGTGACATAGTGTATGGGATTAAGAGACAAACTACTCTGTATAAAATAGATAAACAACAGGAGATATTGTACAGCACAGGGAAATCTAGCCATTGTTTTGTAATAACAGTAAATGGAGTATAATCTCTAAAAATGCTGAAGCACTATGTTGTACACCTGAAACTAGTGAATATTGTAAATCAACTATACTTTGATTAAAAAAATAGATAGTGCCCACCCACTTCCAGGGTTTCTGGGAAGATTAATGAGCTTGTTTTTATAAAGATCCAGGTACATGGTAGGTACCTAGTAATTGGTGGCCATTATTGCCTCTTATTTGCATCTATAAATTTCAAAGAGGGCCATATAGGCTGGGCTGAGTAAATTTTTTTTTTTTTTTTAAGAAGAAGAATGTGGACTTTTAAGGATACTTTTAAGTGGTCATTCCCTCCATGATCACTACAGAGGAGTTTCTCAGGCACTTTTCTGGCATCCTGAATGAGGGAGGAGGCAGGTTATTTCTCCTTCCGGAGCTTTTTGGTTGGCACTTCCCCAGAGGTCTGGAGTGTTGAATGGAGAGATGGAGCAGGAAGAGGAGGAGGAAAAGGAGCGGGGTCAGGAATGAACTGCGGTGGTGGCAGGAAGACCTTTGAACTCTAAAGCCGAGTTTACTATTTAAAGAAGACTAAAAAGAATGGTAAGAATTGTAATAACAACTGTGATTACCTTTGAAGGGTAGGAGGATAAAGGATTTTTTCCCCTGACTTCTCGGTACTTTCTGCATTTTCTTGTAATTTTTATTGGTGTATAGTTGCTTTACGATGTTGTGTTCATTGCTGCAGTACAGCAAAGTGAATCAACCATACATAAACATACATCCCCTCCTTTTTGGATTTCCTTCTCATTTAGGTCATCACAGAGCATTTGAGTAGGGTCCTCTGTGCTATATATGCTTTTTACAATGAGTCAGCATATATTAATAGTATTTTTATAACTAGAAAAACGAAGCTAAACAACCCCTTATTAATTACTTCATTGTCCTGTGTCTCGTTCTGGATGTTTCAAAGAGTGATGTTTGAGGAACTTAGCTGACTCGTGGTCCGATGTACACTAATAGGACATGAGGAGTTTAGAAATTCAAATTCTAGCCTCAGAAATCAGCACTGCCCCAGGAGGCTAGGACCCTAGACTCCTTTAGAGCTTATAAGAGGCAAGGACAGAGTGTCCTCTATAGAAGAATCTGGATTTGTAAATACGCCTCTAATTTTAGAAAAAGAAAAGTTGTTTTACTTGAGGACTCTGACTGTTTCTCCCTGGCGCCTCCCTGATTTCTGGAGCATTTGGTTCCAGTGTGGGTCAAAGTCTTAAGCCTATCCTCTGATACTGAATTTCGGTTCTCTGGGAACCTCAGTGAACGTGAATAACTTGGGACAAGTGCTCGCTTATCACGCTGAGCCTGGCACCCTGGTCTCTGTACTATCTGCAAACCCAGGAGAAAGAGCTCCAGGGAAGCTTGTGGGCAGGTTGAGTGAGTTTTAATTTAGGAAGTTATCTTCTTCAGACAGATGGTTTGGGACTCCTTAGGTCAAGCAAATGGTCCTAGCAAATGCTGTGGTGCTTGTTTAGACAAAACCACTTTGATTGATGTTTCTGCACCAAAATAACTATGGAGAACAAGCTAATAGCCTGTCACTTAGCCCATATGGGTAAGCCATGAAAATGGGACAGCTGACCTGGAATATGAACACATTTTGGATCATGAGGGAATATCATCTTCTTTCTCTTTAGTGGATGAGGAGAAGGGCAGAGTCAAAAGAGAACTTGAAATGTTTGAGAGGAGCATCAGATGAAGGATGGCTGTTCTAGAAATCAGTTCAGTTCAGTCACTCAGTTGTGTCGGTATCTTTGTGACTCCATGAACTGCAGCACGCCAGGCCTCCCTGTCCATCACCAGCCCCCGGAGTTTACCCAAACTCACGTCCATTGAGTCAGTGATGCCATCTAATCATCTCATCCTCTGTCATCCCCTTCTCCTCCTGCCTTCAATCTTTCCCAACATCAGGGTCTTTTCAAATGAGTCAGCTCTTTGCATCAGCTGGCCAAAGTGTTGGAGTTTCAGCTTCAACATCAGTCCTTTCAATGAACACCCAGGACTGATCTCCTTTAGGATGGATTGGTTGGATCTCCTTGCAGTCCAAGGGACTCTCAAGAGTCTTTTCCAACACCACAGGTCAAAAGCATGAGTTCTTCAGCGCTCAGCTTTCCTTATAGTCCAACTCTCACATCCATACATGACCACTGGAAAAGCCATAGCCTTGACTAGACAGACCTTTGTTGGCAAAGTAATGTCTCTGCTGTCTAGGTTGCTATCTAGGTTGGTCATAACTTTCCTTGCAAGGAGTAAGCGTCTTATAATTTCATGGCTGCAGTCACCATCTGCAGTGATTTTGGAGCCCCCCAAAATAAAGTCTGATACTGTTTCCACTGTTTCTCCATCTATTTGCCATGAAGTGATGGGACCAGATGCCATGATCTTAGTTTTCTGAATGTTGAGCTTTAAGCCAACTTTTTCACTCTCCTCTTTCACTTTCATCAAGAGGGTCTTTAGATCTAGAAAAGAGTAAGTTAAATAATGATATTGCAAAAGAGAGAAAGAAATTTAAGAGGTTAAGATTTTTACAGACTTGTAACTCTGCAGATGTGTTGTGTAAAACAGAAGACACAGCTCTTTAAGAACTTTGGTTTAACAGAATGAAAGGTCATGGGTCATTGCAGAAAATGAATGACCAGAGTCCTGAAGAGTCCACGTGCAGTAAAGTAAGGGAAAAAAAGGAGAGGGCTTTTGTTGTTGTTGAAATCCTTTTTCGTTTTTTTGTATTGACTTCTCTAACTTACCTTCCTACCACTGTTACCAAACCAGGTTCATTTGCCTCATGCACAGCAAGTCAAAGCCCTGAGACTCCAAGATTTGCAGCAAAGAAAGGGTTTGTTCGCAAGGCAGTCAAGCCTCAGATCCACCTCCCTAAAGGTGAGGGGCTTGGGATATGTATGGGATAAAGGAATAGGATGGTCTTGGGAGTAGAGAGAGATGATGGGAAGTAGGGAAAAGCCAAGGTAATCTATGTTCTGTAGATGTATGTATGTATCTATGTATCTGAGTTGCATGCATTTTCATGGGATATATGTTTAAAATGGAGGTGCTTAGCACGATCTGAAGGTGGAGTTTTTGGCTCTCTGATGTCAAAAGGTCATTCCTTGGACACCTGCACAGGTCCAGTTTTGGGGTCAGTCGTCCCAACCAGTCTCAGCCAGTTAAAGTAGACATAGCTGACTCCAAGTTCCTGAAAGACAATTCTGACAAACATTTTATTATTTGGACTAGGTGAAGGTTGCAGGGTAGGCAGTTTACAACAAAATAACTAAGCAAGCTTGCTCCATCAAGATGCGCTGCGAACATGTGGGTTTTTAACAAGCTGGAGGACTAGTTCAGGAATTTGTTAGTCACCAGTTTCTGTCAACCCTACGGTGCACCGTTTCAGGACAGTCCATGGTTTCAGTATTATATACTGTCTCTCATGCTTGTGGTAAATAAAGGTGATGGAACACTTGATTAATGTGCAGAAACCAAGCACTGTGGACAGAATTGGGCTTCCTACATGGCTCATTGGTAAAGAACCCACCTGCTAATGTAGAAGACACCAGAGATGCAGAATCCTAGAGTTGGGAAGATCCCCTGGAGGAGGAGCTGACAACCCACTCCAGAGTCCTTACCTGGAGAGTCCCATGGACAGAGGAGTCTGGTGGGCTAGTCCATGGGGGTCGCAGAAGAATCAGACACAATAACTGAGTATGCATGTATACACGCATGGATAGAATTATGTCTCCCCGCCCCCAATTCATATGTTGAAGCCTTAACCCCCAATGTGATTGTATTTGGAGATAGGGCTTTTAGACAGAAATTAAGGTTAAATAAGGTTATAAGAGAGGGGTGCTAATTAGATAGGGTTGGTGGGCCTAATAAGAGGAGAGAGAGAAAGAGATATCTCCCTCTCTGTATGTGCATGTACATGGAGAGACCATGTTTGGACACAGTGAGAAAGCAGATGCCTGTAACCCAAGGAGAGTGCTCTCATCAGAGACAGACCCTGTGGCACCTTGATCTTGTACTTCCCAGCCTCCAGAACAGTGAGAAATACATTTCTGTCATTTGAGCCACCCAGTTCATGGTATTTTGTTATAGTGTTCATGCGTGCTAAATGACTTCATTCATGTGCGACTCTGCAACCCCATGGACTGTAGTCCTCCAGGCTCCTCCGTCCATAGGATTCTCCAGGCAAGAATACTGGAGTGGGTTGTCATTTCCTCTTCCAGGGGATCTTCCTGACCCAGGAATCGAACCTGAGTCTCTTGAGGCTCCTACATTGCAGGCAGATTCTTTACCTCTGAGCCATTGGGGGAAGCCCTTTGTTATGGCAGTCCAAGTTAAGACATCAGCGATGTTTTTGCTTTGTTTAGTACAGTTTTTCTAAATTATTATAGCAGGATCTTGGCCCAGGAATACTTCAAAAGCCAAGTTTAATTGTTTTCATCTAATTTCTTAACGTTTCAGTAACTGACAGAGATAATATCTCATGGCTATTTCCCATCACTAGCAGTGACATTTTTTGCTGGAAAGAAAAGAGGTCATATTACTATACTCCTTGAAAGCCTATTTCTTCATACCCATCTGTCTTAAGTGAGTCTGTGGTTGGCCTTGAATGTAGGTCCCTCAGAATGGGTTATCTAAATTTTTTTTCTATTGTAAATCTTCAACAATTTTATTTTACTGTTTCCCAAGTAGATATTTTATAATTGAACTATAGCAATGAATGTAGGAGAAGGCTGAGCTTCTATTATAATTATGATTAAAATATGATTAGTAATGCAATACCATTATGAAATGTTAAAAGGATGAAGAGAAGAATAAATGGTATTTTATAACATTCAGAAGCCAAATACATTTTTTAGGAAAAGTATTTTATTTTTGTGTCTCAACAGATGAAATTCATAACCTTGTTTTCTGATAAGACAATTCAAACATACAAATCAATTACAACAATGTGCTTATCAGCTCCCCCCTCCCACCCTTGTATTTTAAAGCAACTGACAATTTTGAAGGACACCAAGACAACAGGGCTTAGCTAAACAATATGGCAATTAAAATTGGCCCTCTTAAGAAAATAATCACAATGGTTGTTGAAAAAATTTGTCCTTTGAGCAAAACAGACGGCATGAAAAGAATCATCATGAAACGAGCATTATAGCTTGCCTTCCAACAAAAGGAAGAAGGGATTGTATGTGAAAACAATGGTACAGAAAGCTGTGGAGTCAGACAGAAAACAACAGAAAACCCTAGGCAATAGATTTCTCCAATGAAATGCATCCCCTTGAAGATAGCCATTCAAACTCTAGTTTCATATTAGAATAACTACCCCACCCCCAGGACCTGGAAGTGAATCATTGCATAACCTTTTGTGGAAATTAGTTGAATCATTTTTCCAAGCTAAAATGTCTCAAAGAGAGGGGAATATTTGATGGATCTCCTAGACTTCATATATTAGAGATAAACCAAGCCAATTGATGGCCAATGCCATTTTAGATTCTAATTATAGAGGGAGCCGACCTAGGCCTCCAGGGGGAGAAGGGTTCATGCGCAGTGACTTCATCTAGCCACTCTAAACCCTGTAGCCCCTTTGTGTTAGGGCCCCAGTTCTCCACACCATTCCCTCATGCTTTCACCGCAAACCTCACAGCACCCTTGTGAGGTAGGTAGTGTTATGGTCATTTCTAGAGATGGGGATGCAGAGATGCTAAGTATCTTGCCCATTGAGAAGTATGAGCCCAGTGACAGAGCCCTTAGAACTCTTACTCCAGATCCTTGTCTTTTTAGTACTTAACTACACGGACTCCCTGAGAGTGGATCATTAAAGCAGGTAGGTCCTTAAAGCCAGATTTAGTACCTGGCCATTTGGACACTAAGGCCCATCTCTAAACTACATGATTTGAATGATGGGATGAGAAATCAGTTATGGTCAATGTGGAAGCCAAAGAAGTTAATATGGAGAAATGCAGGATTAAAGTTGGGGCTGCAATTGATAGCAGTTTTATTTATTGATGTGCTGTGAAGTTAGTATGATAGTGGATACTTGGTTGGTGTTAAATGATTAAATCAATGAATGAGTGAATGAGTAGTGAATGAAGATTGTGCTTGTATAGGTGGAAAATTAAATTTTGTACACATTTTAAAACTAGAACTGGAGAAATCTGATTTCCAATTTCTAATCAAGAATGAGAAGGAAAGAGTTAAGTAGATTCCTAAGTTTCCTGTGGGCATGTATTAGAGCTAATACTGCCAGCATTTCAAAGGATATAGATACACAGACATTTAAAATAACTGTTAATATATAATCTGTGTACTTACTGGTTTCAAATCCAAACTGGAATGATCACTATTAGAGGCATTGCCTCATACATAAACATCATTCATTCACCTTCAAAAGAAAAAATTCCCTTATGTATACCTATTTTCTCATTGTCATTTATTTGAAAAACTTGTGCTCTCCAGTTCTTATCAAATCCTGTTTTGAAAATACATTGAAATGAAAACAATGAACTACTTCTCTCTTGAACTCACCAGCCAGGGAACACTTTTCGGTTACTTTCTATTTGTGTAAACCCATTTTTTTTTTTTTTAAATTCTTGAAGACTCAGACAGAAAACAGCTGCCATGTATCAAAACCAGCCCTGTATTAAAACCAGCCATTTTTCTTTTTTTAATTGTAGTGCCATGGAAGGCTCTGGAGACCACTGAAGTAGAGGCAACTGGATTCTCCAAGTGTCACTAAAATAGAAGATCTTATGTAAATCAAGACGGTGAGTTGACTTGGTAATCTCTTTGCATTCACATTTGTTCTCTGTTTAGTAAATTAATTCCCAGTAGGATATATACTGATGGTAATACACAGTGAGGCTTAAAGAAGCCCTGAACACCATGGTATGGATTTGTGTGTGTGTTATAAAAAGTGATTAACTTCCACAAGAGTTCTGAGTGTATATAATGTGCTGTGCTTGGTCACTCAGTCCTGTCTGACTCTTTGTGACCCCATGGACTGTAGCCCACCAAGCTCCTCTGTCCATGGGGATTCTCCAGGCAAGTATACTGGAGTGGGTTGTCATGCCCTCCTCCAGGGGATCTTCCCAACCCAGGGATCAAACCCAGATCTCCCACATTGCAGGTGGATTCTGTACCACCTAAGACAACAGGAAAGCCCAAGAATATTGGGGTGGGTAGCCTATCTCTTCTCCAGGTGATCTTCCCTACCTAGGAATCAAACCAGGGTCTTTGTAATCTTTTAGACTTTCATACATCCAGCTAATAGCCCATGAATAAAGGAAGACTGTTGGAGAAGGAAATGACAACCCACTGCAGTATTCTTGACTGAGAAATTCCATGGACAAAGGAGCCTGTCAGGCTATAGTCCATGGGGTTGCAAAGAGTCAGACAAGGCTTAGTGACTGAGCAGAAGAATATTGTAGATTAAAGGCTGTGAATTGCTTCTATGCTATGGCACCAGCCTGTGTAATTTCTTGTGCTTAAGAATAATATGAGGAGCAATGCTGTAGATAGAAAAGGTTCATATAAATGGGGAGTATCTGGTAAATGAATTTATCTCCCAATGTGACAGCAAACAAAATTATTCAATATATGACTAACTTTCACAATCATATATAAGATTTAGGTCTTTCAAGCAAAGAGATAACCTATGTAGTAGTATGCTGTTTTTCACAGAGACTTCCCTTGGATTTTCATCTTTCAGACCCTGTCTTCTTAGTGATTGAGTTCTGTTCTTAGTTTTCCTTATTAGAGGCAAATAGAATCAAGGGAATTCTTAGATAAGCCGTATATTTTCCATCTGCCTTTTCTTTTCCTTTATCTTTCTCCAGACGGTTCTTAGTATGTGTGGTTCTTAGTAATAGTCTGTGTGTGTGTATCTGGCATTAAATGACGTGTACTATATAGAGAGACTTGTTGACATGTTCTAATATTCTGATTTGCCCGGTAGAGTATTATGGAATGATACAATGCCTGTATAGCTATAACAAGGGATTTCCTTCTCAATCCAATTTTTTTTTATAGAGGGTCATAGTTTTTGCATTTAAGTGTTTATAAGAGTTAATGAAAGGTACCAGAGTGATGAGCCCTATAAGCCAGCATTTTGAATTTTTCCACCCATCAATGGCAGAATTCCCAGGTGAATTTCCACTCAGGAATCCCATTAAGGTTTCTCAGTTTCCTCCTTAACTTGGTCTTATTCCACATTAATCTTCACATCTTGTGTTTTAGGTCTGACAATGAGGTGAGCATGAAGGGAATATTGAGTTCTACAATATATTTATCTGCCTTAATGGGAGTATCTAGGAACTCTTAACTCTTATTTTGACTGTATCAAATGATACCTGGAATCACCTGGAGTGATATACTCATAACCAAGGAAAATGAGAGGGAGAAAAAGTTCAGCAACTCCCATCCCAACTCAGAACTCTGATGGGCTTCTAAATGTATGAAGCGACATACGGCCAGAGTGTCTTTATAAGGATAGAGCCAGAAGCCAGGCTGCCGAGTTGAGTATATTTAGTTCTTATTTAAAATTTTAACTCCATTATATTGTCTCCTTCCCTCTTATCCTTGTTTAAGAAAAAGTCCTGAAGTATTAGGGCTATCTTCTCCCTGATCAGGGAGTTTATTGGACAACCTAACTTGTGATGTATTAGTTGACAGAGATGTATTCTTAACTATTCATGGAAACATGTTTTTGTTTTGGTCATGCTATTTTAGTGGTATAAAATGAAAGCCCACTATCAGTTGACACATAGCTTTGGAAATACCAAAAAAAAAAAACTTACAGGAGAAGGAAACCCCTTTCTGGTGGTAAGCTCTTCCTCCTATAATTAAAGAACAGCAAGGTGGCCTTTTCTGCATTTCTTACTAGCAGCTTCAGAATGGGAGTGCCTGCTGCTGCCTAGCAGTGATCTTGGGCTTTTTGGTCATTTATCAGTATGGCTTCCAGGTCCCATCCTTGCCAGCTCTCTGCTTCCTCCACTCACTCCCTCTTCACTGGAAGGCATCTAGCGCGAGCTCTAGGGGTGAAGATGAAAACACAGGATGACAGCTACCTGAGCACAGGTAGCTCCCCAAAGCCCGTTCCCTTAAGCACCAAAGGTCAGGAGAGAACGCCTTTGCTCTCAGAAGAAAGATTGCATGAGGCCAGTTTTTACATAGTCAGTTCTTTTCCTCTTTTACGTTAGACAGTCTTCTTTCCTTTGTTGTCAGCATGCCTGAAGACAAAGGATTTTTCTCTGTTTTAATTTTTTGTGCCTTCCTATCTTATATGAGGTCTCAATCATAGATAGTTGGCTGAGTGAAGCTGACTCACAGAGGATGACTAGATGATCATGTTGTGTGTATGGCTTGCTGGACCCTACAGTTCTTGCTCAAATGTATTACATGCCTAAAGTCATGGACATTACTTGCTTCTGTAACCAACTGCAATGGATGGGATGATTTTGCAAGTGATGCAGGATTTATCTTCAGTAAAGTAGAGTATCTTTCTAGTATACATGAAAGTGAAAGTCGCTCAGTCGTGTCTGACTCTTTGCGACCTCATGGACTATACAGCCCATGGAATTCTCCAGGCCAGAATACTGGAGTGTGTAGCCTTTCCCTTTTCCAGGGGATCTTCCCAACCCAGGGATCGAACTCATGTCTCCTGCATTGCAGGCAGATTCTTTACCAGCTGAGCCACCAGGGAAGCCCTCTAGCATGCACAGTATGACCTAAATTTGGATTTATAGCAGGTCAAATCATGGCTCCTTGGACATTTTGCTTATGAAGAATCTGAAAGCCTGGCCTCCAATTCCTCTCTGAGTGGTTTCCGTTCAGTCCAGCAGTAGATTGATTCCTCTGGGCCTACTGCTTCTCTGACTGGAGTTATTTATAGATTATCCAACCTAATCACAATGTTAAAGATATTTAAGCAAGCTTATGTTCCTCATGAGCAAGGCTCATATAACCGACCTCTCTCAATAAGGGAGTATTTTTCTGATAAATGACTCCAATTGTTTTTTTATTACATTTCATTTTTTCCCCCTTAATAATAGCCAAATGATTTTAACTGAGATATTATATGCTTAAGCCCTTTACATTAGTAAAGAAAACATGTGTTCTTAACTTATTTTACATGTTAATAAAATAAGTTAACTTGTTTTTACAAGTTAAAAACAAAACATGCCCACAATAAGTCAATAATAATAGTGATACACAAATATAAATCAAGGTACTTTTGTCATTAGCACTATTGTTTTTTTTTTTTTTTTTGAGAATAAAAACAAGCTATCAGGCATTAAAGAAAAAAAAAGTTTTATAGGTTGTTGGTTAGTAACTTCCAATCATGGGATATTCCCAGAATAAGACTTTGATAAGACATTAAAGAAAAACACAGACACACATTCTGTTTCTCTTTTTCTCCTGCTCAAGCTTATCAGCTTTTAAAACAGTTACATTTTAACACTTAAAAAAATTAAATCACCCTCCCCCTCATATTTATATATGTATATATAAACAATAGCATTTAAATGAATACTTATCTGGGACATTTCATACCATAAGGAAAAGGATAAAACATAAGAAGACAACTGACCTGTGTATCAAAGCAACACACATGTGTGTGTGTGGTACACCTGATTTATAACTGGGGAGGAGAAGGGCATGGTTCCTTCCAAACAGCCTCTAAAGAGTTTGTTCATGACTTAGCTTCTGTCTCTTGCCAGCACACAGATATGTCTGACTTAGTATGTTGCTGGACATACATTGTGGTAAAGATCGAGGTTTTATTTTTGAAAGTCTGATTTACTCTCCTGCATAATCATTGTTTGTTGATTACATTGTGTTACAGTATTGATTTCATGGTAGTGGGGATTAAATATATTAAAGCAATTTAGAATAGGAGGTTTGCAAGGAAATGAAGAAAGCTAACATGGCAACTGAATTTTTGGGGTGATGTTTTGTATTTTGGGTATTTTCTGTTTTGTCCTTGTAGGATAGATACATCTTTGACTCTGACCCATTTGTAGTATGGAAAGTTATCTTTTGAACTTTATTGGAATTAATAGTTAACCAATTTAGGAGAATGTACATTTGCATTTTTGTTGTCTTCTAATGGCTATTTTGCATATTAAAGGTAAAGCCTTCCTTAAAATATGCAACACTCTCTTGATTATGCCAGCTCTTTGCTCATTCTGCTAAGGCTATAAATAAAGCTTCTATTTAAGGCTGGCATTATATCAACCCACCTGCTTCTGAAAGAGAGAGAAAATCAGAATCATTCAACCTGCAGATTGCTGTCACCTTGTAATTATATGAATGGTAAGTCTTAACTTTTAAGTGTTCTGTGAGATAAGCTGGAGGGCTTTTGAAAAAAAAAAAAAAGCAATTTCCGGTTTAAAAATTACTCAAGAATTCCTGAGTGCCAATGAAAGGAGACTTTGCCCTGGAGAGGGCATTCATTGATAGGGTGTGACGGCAGCTGGGGGGTGACGTGGTGGGGCAGGGAGAGCTGGAGAATGCGGGATCCTATCAGTGGTGGCATCAGGAGAGGAGGCGGGAGTGGGGCGGTACCAAAGCTTTCCTCTCTCCGTGAGCTGTCTCAGGGGACTCGGTGGTCCATGCTCTTTTCCTCCTTCCTATTCAGCATGTTATTAGGGAGAGGTGGAGGGGGGCGGAGAAGAGGTCTTAAAGACTTTGGCCAACTGGAGAAGGGCAGTCTGGGGTACATGCAAGTTTGTCTTGATCATATTATCATATTTTAGAAGAGGAACATCAATTTCAGTTCAAGCCTGTTTTAGAAAATCAAAGCTTTTACAAACTTCCTAATTGTTTGTTTGTTTTTTTTGTGCAAACATTTATCCTAGACAACTTGTTGAAAAACATACAACACAGTAAGCAGTTTCCATTCCCTGATGTTTTTCAAGAAAATATTCAGCTATGTTTACTGCTATCAAAACAGAAAAGCCAACGTCAGACTTGGAAACCTATCTTTCATCGTTGATGGAAAATACAGTTTCCTTGGCTAAATCTTGCCAACCCAGGCCTATGGCTCCTCAATCCATTTTTTGCTAGGTAATTTAGCTAAATATTGTGGCAAATCAGTTCACATTTTGATCTTGTTCATTGTGAAGCTGTCCCTCCCTGTAGCGGGACTTTTGCTGGAGTGAGACTGAGACAAGGCTCCCTGTGGAATGGTTTTTGAAGGAGTAGGGGAAGAGTAACAGAGCTTCATGTCAAATGTTTGCCAAAGTGCTAGGAAGCACACTCTGCTACCTAATGTGGAACTCAGAAATCAACAAGTCAGACAATACTTCATCCCTCAAGGCCTTCCATACACAACTGCAAGGATAACTCCAGAACTCCTCCTTCAGAAGATAGCAAGGATTTTAGTAGAAAGGATAGGACTCTTAAAGCCAACTGTGGAAAGTTAATGGGAATTACCAGGCACCTGATGTCTTAGTCTAATGGGAAATGTTTCTAAGGCTTTACTCCCAGAAATAAAGGGATAAATCTTTACCTAAGTACTGTGTAGAATGAATGGCTTTGGCCCACATGTTTTGTTACTAGGTTCACGTGGCACAAAATCCATTTGGAATGGCTTATGTGAGTTCTATAAAGGTGACCTGGACATAGGTAATAGGGATAAAAAAAGACACTGATGAAACTTAAAGAAGAGTATAACCTCTGATGCTTCTTCAGTTAAGAAGATACTATAAAAATTAGAAAGGAAATAGGATTAAAATGGATTCAAGTGTCTCCCTCCAACCTTTCTTTAGACTTTTATATATTTTTTTGGTCAGGACTTAGCCTTCTAAGTTGAAAATGATGGGTATTTTTTGTTTTGTTTTTTCTTTTCTAGAAAGCTTCAAGACATCAAGACTTCAAGAAGTATCTGTGATGCTGAATATCTTCTGAGCACAGTTACTGAAGTTAAAGCAAATGTCTTGATGTGGAGATAAAGGGAGGCCCTGGAAGGGTAAGTAAATTTACATGGGGTTCCACTAAATTCTTCTCCAGGATCACATCCTCTCTTTTCTACCTTATATTACATATTTGTTCCTGCTTGAGTTATGGAAAGTGACAAAGGTCAGGCTTAAAATTTAGGATTTGCAGGTGAGATTTAAATAATTTAAAAAAATCATAGAAGATTATAATATCTGGGCTCCTCTGAGAACTGAAGAGAACAGATTTGACCAAACAACAGAAAAATAACCCACCTTGAAGACTGTAGAGTAAATCCTGAATGCCTTTATCCTACTGGGCGGGGTGGGAGGGGGGGTTGTTGATGATAAGAAAAATTTCTGAGAAACGAGCAAAGCTAGAGTTATGAAAATGTCCTCTGGGACTAGGAAGTACAAGTCTTGGCAATTCTAGGGTTACATTTTCAAACTTTGAGAATATTTGAAAAACTCATAAATGCAATGAAAATTTTTAAAAAGTAACATGAGAATTTGGAAAAGTAGAAATCACTTGCCAGAAACACATTAGGCCAAAACATTTGAGTTATCATACTCTAACAAAATAGATCAACTCTCTGACCATTAGGGCTTTAGCCAGGGAATTTTTCTTCTCAAAATGTAATGCCTAGTGAGTATATTTCATTGAAGATGCTTAATATGCACAGAGAACTGGTCAACCCAGATTTAAATGCTGAGCCAAACAACTGTATTTCTTCTTGGGATAGTTTGAAAAAAATACCTTGGGAAGATTGATGACCCCTAGATGACTACTAGCGGAAAATTTGGCCCATGTGTTGATCTAAGATATTATTGTTTGTCGCGGTCTAGTTGGATCTAATAAAGAGGTAAGCTGAAGTCACAAAGGAAAATTTCCTTTGTGAAGTTTGATATTAGAGCCTCAAAGTTCTAGTCAATGGAACCCAAGATCAAAGCTTTACAGTTATAAAAAGGAACCCAAGATCTGAACAGATAGAATGTAGAAAATTAAGTGGGCATTCTGTTACCTATAACTCCATTACTATGATGCTTCAGACAGAAAGTCACAGCTCCTCCTAGAACTTTCTGGCCAGTTCATTTGTATGATCAGATCATTCATCCAAGTGGCATAGTTTTTTGTAATCCATTGGAACCCAATTCAAATAGTAATTTTACTCTTCTTGGAACATTGGGTTTAGGGATAATTCAGAAGAGTACAACTCCAGTCCAATGTTGACTGAACTGGGTTCTGTGAAACTCTAGTTTTTCAAGATGTTTAACAGTTATATCATGAAAAGAAGTGCCTCATGCTCAAATAAGTTGGAGAAACTCCAAAGTAAGCAACATTAAATAACATTCATGTTTATTGAACTTTTTAGAAGATTTATTAGGCTCAAATATATATTGAACCTCCAAGAGGTTGTTACAGCATGCACCATTTCCCCAACTTATTAGTCTATGAGACTTTTTTGGAAAGAACACTTATTAATATCCTAAATAACTTGTTCCAGGGATCACAGTATATAAACCCCCAAGAGAGTGCAGTATCTTTACTTCCTGTGGAATAATAACTAAATCTTTTCATGGATGGGTTGACTTTAATCCAATTTCATTTGACTAAGCTTTTTGGTCCACTTTTATTTTGAGAGAAAATAGCATAATCACAAAACCCTGTTATTAACTGCTAAATGTTTCTCTCTCTCTTTTTGTTTTTCCAGTTGGACAATTAGTTAACTACTTACTCCAAACAAAGTATTCTCCACTAACTTTTGGAAGACTCTCTGTCTACTTTAACTTTGTTCATTTTTAAATTTGAAAGATTCTGTTCCATTTCCATACAAGTTGGAACTGTGATAGAATTTATAGCAGGTCTTGACTCATTGTTAGATATAAATAAGGTAATTTCCATAAGAGGAAAATGAATTTCTAAGTGATCTATGATAATCATCAGGAAAGTCAAATGAAAAATTACTCAGGCAGTCCATTCTTCAATCTTTCTATCTCATTTCCACCCTGTATTAAGGGAGAAATGTGTTTAAACATGCCGCTATCCAGTTGGCAAAACAATTTTTGGACCTGTCACTTTTTTATTGGGGTCACTTTTATTTTACTGAAGTTACTCAAAATTTCAAATACTCAAAAAGTCAGCTCTTTGAAAGTTAAACTTCCAATGTGATATGTCAAGAAACAAATGCCAGACACCTTCTATTCCAGCTTACACACTGTACCAAAGGGTGCTCTTTTTAAGGTTCCTCTCAAAGTGTGAAAAGTGTAGAAATCTATCTCTTCTATGCTATTTAAATATATGACATGTCATGAATACACTATGTTCAGTGCTTTCTCAGATTATATAATTATAGTTGACCCTTGAACAACCTGGGCATAAACTGTGCAGGTCCAGTTATACACAATTTTTTTTTCAACCATATATACTACCAGTATTGATACAATGTGATCGGAGGTTGGTTGAATCCATGGATGCAGACTTGTGGGCCAATTTTAAGTTGTATGAAGATTTCAGCTGCACAGGGGGTCATCACCCCTAACTCCCATGTTCAAGGGTCAGCTATATCTGCTTTGAAAATCACTGACTCAGCCTTCAGCCAAATGGAATTATGTCTCATTTGAACCAGATCACTGGTGGTAATGGTGTGATGCCATTTTTTAAAAACTATAATATTTTCACTTTGAGTAACAATCATTGATACAAACTGAATTGGACAAATTCATTCAGAGGGGTGAAAGTGTCAGCACAATATAACCTACTTGTAGGGGTGAATCTTAGTTTTTCCTCAGTGGAGAAAAAAAATATCAGTAAGTGCTTTTAAATATACCTTGTTTTTTGCCACTTCTTTAAAAACAAGACACATTCTTCTTTGTCTACACCAAAGAGCTTTCAAAATAAAAATCAATATCTCCTTGGAAAGGAAGCAGGAAGACACCCTGGAGTTGTGCATTTAAGATAATACTGTGTGTAGAGTATTTGAATAGACAACATCAGAGGTGCGGTAGCTAGACGCTTCCTCAGACTGGCAGTGATCCCAGCCTTCAGACAACATTGTTTTTTAAACAGATCCTTCGTTGTATGGATCACCCTGGTTTCTGGTGGCATCAACTTATTATCCAGAGAGCTTTACACATCTGAATTTTTTTTTATTTTAGCTATGAGCTGAATATTATCCTAGGAGCAGATATAAACATCACATCCTCTTCCCTTAGTAGGAATTGATGAAAGTAAAGTCAAGTTGTGGTTAAAGGAATAAATTTCATTATTGACACCTACCTTGCATTTTACAGGTATAAACAGTCACACACCACTTTCTGGAGAAACCAAAGGCTTTGTTACAGTAAACTGGTCCAGTGTGATATCACAAGTATAAAAAATATTCCATTCTGTATCAAAACTAGGCACATGCCTTTATTTATAGTAACAGAAGTTAACAGAGTTGAGCATTTTTGCCTTGGGTCCTATCTCTTGGCATCCTACATCAGACAAAACTCATCTCTCCACATATATCCACCCATAACTCCAGGGATCTAGTCTCAGGGTTATCTCTATGGAAAGGAAGGTGACATCACACTTGGGCCGATAGTGGTGTGTAACGAAAAAGCACAACCTCTCATTCATATTGCTTCAAAACATATACAGCATATGTGTTTCCAAAAAAAAAAAAAGAGAAAAGTAAAGAATATATTGATTTCTTTGTGGTTTTGAACCAACAGTATGGGATGATGCAAGGCTTTTAACAAAGGAGAATCATAGATACAAATTTTTCTGTCGAGTATGGTTTAGACAAATGTGTCTTTTTAATACGTAAATCCTACATTGTAGGTTGTTCCTTTTGATTTCTTCTTTTGTTTTTGCAGTGGTAGAAAAGGTTGAGTAACTGTCCATGAGCATGAGCCGAAGCTTCAGGTTCATTACTGAGATCCCCAGAATGCCAGTATTTGCAATGCAAACAATTAGTACCCCACTGTGTGAAGGGCTCTGACACATGCCTGCCTGCCTGCTTCTAGGTGGAGCGTCTCCATCAGAAGTCCTCCTGCTTCTGCGGACCCTGCTTTGACACAGGGAAGCTGCACTAAGCTGCCTTTTAACCTAGTACTTCTCTTGCGCCAGGCTGTCTCACTGGTTACAGACAATGACACAGAAACAATAGTTGGAGTGACCAACCCTCAAATCATTTTCATATTGAACCTCCTGGGTCCAGCCACCTCCCCTTCCACGACAGCACCATTGTTTTTTCTGGGCACGTACTCAAGGTCAATGCTGTTTTTGTGTTTGCCTTTCCCTCGGCTCCACACAAAAAGGAGGAGGAAGCAAAATAATACCACTCCCAGGAAGGTGAAACAGCCCATGGCTGTCGACACCAGTATTGTCTTAAGGTCCAGGGAGAAAGTATTGGCATTGGTGCCATTGGAAATGGTGTCATTGGAGTCGGTCATGTACATAGGGGTCCTGTTGGCATAAAGGAAGCGGTCTGAAGCAAACCCTTTGACAGTTAAGGAGGCCGTGAAGGTGTCGTTCCCCGCAGCATTGCTAGCGATGCAGACGTACATCCCACTGTCTTGATCCTGGGCGAAGCGGATCTCCAGGGTGCCATCGCCCAGCACGGTGGCTCTTCCATTGGACTTGGTGGTGATGAACCGCCTTCGAGGTGTCACCCAGGAGATCACAGGCTGAGGGTCTCCATCGGCATTGCATTCCAGCTGGACCGTCTGCCCCTCATCCACAAGCAGATGCTGCAACTTCTTCTCACGGATTTTGGGTTTTTTGCAGGTGAAGTAAAAAGAAAGGGCAGTGCTGTGGAAATCTTTGAATGACCTCTCGCGGATAGTGTCCGGGCCAGCGCACATGGGCTGCTGGCCACCGAACTGCAGGGTTGGGTGCCGCTGCAGGATCCATAGGAGGCGGCAGTCACAGGCCAGAGGGTTGTTGTTAATGCTCAGGACCTCCAAAGCCCTCGGGGAGGAGAAGACGTTCTCTTCCAGAGTTTCCAGAAGGTTCTGAGACACGTTGAGCACACGAAGGAAGCGGAGCCCTTGGAAGGAGTGAGGCTCGATGGTGCGGAGCTGGGCCCCCACTATATGAAGCTCTTGGAGGCGGATCAGGTCAGAGAACATGCCTGCCTCAATAGTGCTGATGGGATTGTAGGAGAGGTTCAGATGGGTTAGGTAGACCAGGTGTTTAAAGGCAAGGAAGGGGACGGTGGATAGATTGGTGTTGGTGATGGAGAGAGAGGTGAGGTTGAGACCATAGAGGCTGTTGGCAGGCATCATATCCAGTAAAGGCCAATAGTCAATCTCTAGATGTTTCAGGTGGAACAGTCTTTTAAAGGCATACACGGGCATGTTGTTGATATTGAGATGCTTCAGGTGCAGGCTGATGAGGCTGCGGAGGTGTGAGAGGGCTTCTGTGGGTACCGCAGTGAGGTTACATTTCTCCAGTGTGAGCTGCTCCAAGCTAAGCAGCCCACTGAAGGCCCGGTGTGATATATAAACCAAATCGTTGTCCCCCACTTCTAGAGACTTCAGGTTATGCAAATCCTGGAACATGTAGTCCAGTAAAATGACAATCTTATTCTCACTAATGTCAAGCTTGGTGAGGTTGGAGAGGCCCGTGAAGACCCCCAAAGGGACCAACTTCAGGCGATTGCCCTTCAGGCGGAGGGAACGCAGGTTGAAGAGATTGTTAAAGGCTCCTGGCTCCACATTGGCAATGATGTTGTCACTCAAGTCTATCTCCTCCAGCAGAGGGTAAGAGATGAATTCTTCAGGGTTGATGCTTTTCAGCCTGTTCTTGCTGAGGTCCAAGATTTTGGTCTCGATGGGAATGCCCTCTGGGATGGCGATCAGCCTCCTCCTGTGGCAGCTAACAGATTTGTTCTGGGCTGAGCACTCGCAGCGAGCAGGGCAGCCAATGGTGGATCCCATGAAGATTAAGACCACAGCCAGACCCAGGAATGGCTGCCAACATGATAAGGCCGTGTGAAGCATGACTCCCCCTCTTAGTCTACACCTTGGTCACGGGCCTGCAGGAGAAGGGGCCAAAGAAGGGAGGAAGAAAAACTGAGTTAGGAAATAGATAGGTAAAGAGACATAAAGGGAGAGTGAGTATGATGAAAAAGACCCTAGATTTGGAAGGCTACAGACCAGATCTGACCTTTAAACCTGAGGGCTGCCATCATTAACATGATCTTGGGTAGGTTATTAATATCTCGCCTCCCTGTACTTCAATTTTCTTGGCTGTAAAATGGAAATAAGAAGGACGATGATAGTACCTTTCTAGAGTTATGACAGTTTCAGTATTGAACATCTCTGTTTGTGTGCTCAGTTGTGTTCAATTCTCTGAGACCCCATGGACTGCAGCCTCCAGGCTCTTCTCTCCATGGAATTCTCAAAAGACTATTACAGTGTCTGGCACAGACTGGTGCAAAATAATACATTTTCACAAAGGGCTTTATTTTGAACTTAAAGGACAGAAGCAGAGGTCAGTGGTTAACAGGACATTTGTGCAGTTTGAATCAGTGTCTGTATCTCTGATTTTTGTGATGTCATCTTCTTAAAAATGAAGCTAATAGAAGCTTCACTGAACATTAGGAACCTTGGGTTCCAAGTACAAAACAAAGTTACATTCAGTGAAAGAGGTTGAGATGTTTTACCTTCATATGTAAATATTCTGTTAAAGTGAAAGTGTTAGTCACACAGTCATGTCAGACTCTTTGTGACCACATTGACTGTAGCCTGCCAGACTCCGCCATCCGTGGAATTCTCCAGGCAAGAATACTGGAGTGGGTTGCCAGTTCCTTCTCCAGGGGATCTTCCAGGCCCAGGGATCGAACCCAGGTCTCCCGCATTGCAGGCAGATGCTTTACCGTCTGAGCTACCAAGTGAAAGTGAAAGTGAAGTTGCTCAGTTGTGTCCGACTCTTTGCAACCCCATGGACTGTAGCCTATCAGGCTCCTTCATCCATGGAATTTTCCAGGCAAGAATACTGGAGTGGGTTGCCATTTCCTTCTCCAGGGGATCTTCCCGACCCAAGGATCGAACACAGGTCTCCTGCATCATAGGCAGATGCTTTACCGTCTGAGCCACCAGGGAAGTCACCTTTAATTAGAAAGTTTACCTCTTTCAGAATTCAGCAAATTTTGATTTATGAAGTGGTTTTCTTTTTTGAGGTAAACAAAAAGAGCCTCAAAATCTTTCTGAACTCTTCATGTTTATCATAGGTATGAGGCATCACAGTGGCTTTGAAGATGAAAATTCTTTAAGATTTTTGGGTTAAATATATGAGTGGGAAGAGTCATTATTTTAAGAAAAAAAGTCTTTAAATAATAAATGAACATCATTTTTTTATATTCAAATTCAAACCCATTAAACCTGTTAAGCTGAAATTAAATAGATATCAGATGAGATTGAAACTGACTATGTTTTAAATGTATGTTGTAAAGCAGACGCTGAACTTACTTCTAAACTGAATAGTGAGAAGTATGTTATGGAGAATTATGAACCTGAGACCCCCAGGGGTGTGCTTCATCCATGGACACCATGTTTACTCAAGGGCAAGTAGTTTAAAGTAATATTTTTAGATATAAAGGTATCTGATAAAACTTCAGCATTCACTCCTGAATCGCTTAAGAGTATAATTCTTCAATCAGTGTTTACATATGTCTATGTATATAACTATGTCTATATCTAAACACATCTATCCATAAAAATGACAAGTAAGAACAAACTGAATAGTGAATCACTAGAAAAAATGGCCTCAAAATGTAGGACAAAAGCAAAAATGCAGAAAGTGCTGGTAAAATCCATTAGAGGTGAGAGATTTAATTTTGCCACATCTTTTCCAATATTTCTTTGTAGGTCAAACTAAAGTCCATCTTGAAAACCAAAGGAAATCAACTGAGAAATTATTAGAACAAAGAGAATAAGTAAATTAACATATTATACAATAAAAATAATTTTCATATATAAAAATCATTTAGAATAATATAAATCATTTAGAAAATATTACTGTATAAGATGATTCCCATCATAGCAATTCTGGAAAAGTCAAATCTTTAGAATAAACTAAATAAGAAATACACAAAATATTACAACCATTCAGCCTTAATGAGGAAACAAAACTTACTAAAAAGAGGGATATGGTATATGTTTCAATAGAAAGATTTAAAATTATAAAGATAATTCTCAATAAATATATACAGTTCAAAGAATATTTTTGGATTTGAAAAAGCCTCAGGTTAATTTGGAAGAATATAAATATGAGACTAATCAGAAACATCAAAAATTAGTAATAAAAACACCCTTATGAAAAATTTAAACATAAATTACAAAACTATGATAAAAATTAGCATTATGCTGGCATGAAAATACACAGTGAATGAAAAAGTGAAGAATTTTATCTAAATAAATTTGAGAAGTCAACAAACGTGAAAAGTGGCATTTTAATCCAGTGAGAAAAATATAAATAACTAGGGATTTAGTGGGAAAAGTTGTACATTAACTTCACTGGTTCAAATAAAATAAATTCCAGATGAGGGATTAAAATGCAAGAACAAATAATATACCAGAAGAAAATTCTTTAATTTTATAATAAAAGAATTGAAAAGCCTTTTCTATGATGAAAGCTAGCACGCATGAAAGAAAAGAATAACCTATTCAACTGTGTACATTTGAAAAATATTTAGTATAACAAGCAAGTAAACACACACACACAGGCAATTGCTAAAATGGAGAATATCTTTTAGGTTCATAATAGATAAGGGATTAAGCACAGTGCTAAGCAAACAGTTCTTATTAATCCATAAGGACAAGAGGTGGATGTCAATAGAAAACTAGGCAATGAATGTAGTAAAGGCTAAAAGCAGCTAATATATGAAAAGCTGACCAAGTTCACTATGCAAAGAAATAGAAATTAAACAGGAGTAGAACACCTTTGCCCCATCAGATTGACAAAGCTTAGTGACTGAAGAAACTGATATAAGAAATAGAAACTGGTGTAACCTTCAGGAGGTAGAGGTACAACAATGAGGAGGTTAAATGATACATATAAGTTTAATATAGTCATCCCTTTAAACCATTTTCCTTTAAAACATTTTCAAAGCCAACTTTACTGAGTAATGATTGGCATACAGAAACTATACAAACTGTACATATTTAATGTATACAATTTGAGTTTGGAGATAAGTATATATCCATGAAATCATCACCACAATCTATACCATAAACATGTGTACCATCTCCAAAAGAGGGTAGATCTTATGGACCTGTTCTTTTTCCCTAGAAATGTATCATAGGGAAATAATTTAACTAACGTACATAGATATTTGGTGCAGGCTTGTCTATAATGTAGGAAAACTGGAAATATGTAATAGTAGGATCTTAGTTATGTGTTAAGATACACTCATACTACAGAATATGTGGAGGCAGTGGTTTAGTTGCTAAGTTGTGTCCGACTCTTGTGACCCCATGGACTATAGCCTGCCAGGTTCCTCTGTCCATGGGACTCTCCAGGCAAGAATACTGGAGTGGGTTGCCATTTCCTTCTCCAGGGGATCTTCCCAACCCAGGAATCAAACCTGGGTCTCCTGCATTGCAGGCAGATTCTTTACCAGCTGAGCTACAAGGGAATACGTAGCCAATAACATGTAAGACTTAGGTCTGTGCTTGTTAACGTGGAAAGATGAATAGATATATACTGCTTTTTGTGTGCATGGGTATATACAAACATGCATATTTCTATGTACATTCCTATATTAGGAATTTTATATCCCTATATATTATGTATATTAGGAATATTATGTATTCCTAATATTATGTATTATAATAATATATTATAATAATATATAGGAATATAAACAGAATATATTTTGTATTCCTATATATAGGAATATATATGTATAATATAAATATTAATATATATTTAATATGTAATATATATAAATGCATGTTTTTATATAGGAATATATACAATATATAACATATTATAATAGTATATATAATATAGGAATTTACATATAGGAATTATGTAATATAGATATTTATATTACAGTAATATTATATATAAATATTATATATATATTCCTATATAGAAATATATATTAATATAGTTTATAATATGCTCTATAAATATATAATGTAATTAATATATAAGTATTAATACATTAATATATACATGTTTATATATATTCACAGACACAAAAAGGAATATATATTTCTTCATTTTTATATAGATATATATAGGAATATAGTTATATATATGGGGTTTCCCAGGTGGTGCTAGTGGTAAAGAATCCACTCACCAATGCAGGAGACAAGAGACAGAGGTTTGATCCTTGGGTTGGGAAGATCCCCTGGAGGAAGAAATGGCATCCCAATCAGAATCTGCCTGCAGTTTAGGAGACCCTGGTTCGATTCCTGGATCAGGAAGATCTGCTGAAGAAGGGAGAGGCTACTTACTCCAGTATTCTGGCCTGGAGAATTCGCAAGAGTTGGACATGACTTTCACTTTTGCTTTTCCAGTATTTTTGGTGGGAGAATCCCATGGACAGAGAGCCTGGCAGACTACAGCCTATGGGATTGCAGAGTCAGAAACGACCAGGCATCTGAGCAGAGAGCAGAGTCATATATATATAGGCAAGAACAAAACTGGGAGTATATAATGACAATGTTGACAAGAGGAATTATTTTGAGATGGAAATCACCTCTAATCCCTCCATTTTCTTATAACTTTACATGTGTTCTATTTTCCCCACAATATAACTTGTATTACTTTTATAATTAGAAAATAAAACTGTTTTGATTTTTGAAGTTGTTTTCACTTGTAAAAAGTCATAGATATATTTAACAATAAGGGATCAAATTTGCATTGACATTTTTAAAGATTATTTGAATTTTCAAAAAAGTCTTGGCATCAGCTTGCCAATACTAAAAGTTTGCTGGGATTTTGATAAGAATTGTATTGAATCTATAGTTTTTTGTGGAGAACTGATAGCCCAAGGTCAGGGGTGGCTACTGAGAGTGCCAGGCTGTGACAGCTCAGGAGGAGCGTAGAAGAGCTTCCCCACGTCCAAGGTCAGGGGCGACAGCCGAGAGGAGCAACCCCACCTCCAAGGAGCTGCGGCTGCGCGGGCGCCGGAGGGCCGAGAGGAGCTGCTCCACGTTCAAGGTCAGGAGGGGCGGCCGTGAGAAGATACCTCTCATTCAAGGTAAGAGAAACCCAAGTAAGACGGTAGGTGTTAGGAGAGAGTATCAGAAGGCAGACACACTAAAACCATAATCACAGAAAACTAGCCAATCTGATCACAGGACCACAGTCTTGTCTAACTCAATGAAACTAAGCCATGCCGTGTGGGGCCATCCAAGACGGTTGGGTCATGGTGGAGAGGTCTGACAGAATGTGGTCCACTGGAGAAGGGAATGGCAAATCACTTCAGTATTCTTGCCTTGAGAACCCCATCAACAGTATGAAAAGGCAAAATGATAGGATACTGAAAGATGAACTCCCCAGGTCGGTAGGTGCCCAATATGCTACTGGAGATCAGTGGAGAAATAACTCCAGAAAGAATGAAGAGATGGAGCCAAAGCAAAAACAATACCCAGTTGTGGATGTGACTGGTGATAGAAGCAAGGTCTGATCCTGTAAAGAGCAATATTGCATAGGAACCTGGAATGTTAGGTCCATGAATCAAGGCAAATTGGAAGTGGTCAAACAGGAGATGGCAAGAGTGAACACTGACATTTTAGGAATCAGTGAACTAAAATGGACTGGAATGGGTGAATTTAACTCAGGTGACCATTATATCTACTACTGTGGGCAGGAATCCCTTAGAAGAAATGGAATATCCATCATGGTCAACAAAAGAGTCTGAAATGCAGTACTTGGATGCAATCTCAAAAATGACAGAATGATCTCTGTTCATTTCCAAGGCAAACCATTTAATATCACTGTAATCTAAGCCTATGCCCCAACCAGTAACACTGAAAAAGCTGAAGTTGAACAGTTCTATCAAGACCTACAGACCTTTTAGAACTAACACCCAAAAAAGATGTCCTTTTCATTATAGGGGACTGGAATGCAAAAATAGGAAGTCAAGAAACACGTGGAGTAACAGGCAAATTTGGCCTTGGAGTACGGAATGAAGGAGGGCAAAGGCTAATAGAGTTTTGCCAAGAGAACGCACTGGTCATAGCAAACACCCTCTTCCGACAATACAAGAGAATACTCTACACATGGACATCACCAGATGGTCAACACCGAAATTAGACTGATTATATTCTTTGCAGCCGAAGATAGAGAAGCTCTATACAGTCAGCAAAAACAAGACCGGGAGCTGACTGTGGCTCACATCATGAACTCCTTATTGCCAAATTCAGACTTAAACTGAAGAAAGTAGGGAAAACCACTAGACCACAGTTTCACTAGGTATGACCTAAATCACTTATGAATATACAGTGTAAGTGAGAAATAGATTTAAGGGAATAGATCTGATAGAGAGAGACTGATGAACTATGGACGGAGGTTCGTGACATTGTACAGGAGACAGGGATCAAGACCATCCCCATGGAAAAGAAATGCAAAAAGGCAAAATGGTTGCCTGAAGAGGCCTTTCAAATAGCTGTGAAAAGAAGATAAGCAAAAGGCAAAGGAGAAAAGGGAAGATAAACCCATTTAAATGCAGAGTTCCAAAGAATAGCCAGGAGAGATCAGAAAGACTTCCTCAGTGATCAGTGCAAAGAAATAGAGGAAAATAACAGAATGGGAAAGACTAGAGATCTCTTCAAGAAAATTAGAGATACCAAGGGAACATTTCATGCAAAATGGGATCGATAAAGGACGGAAATGGTATGGACCTAACAGAAGCAGAAGATATGAAGAAGAGGTGGCAAGAATCCACAGAAAAACTGTACAAAAAAGATCTTCATGACCCAGATAATCACAATGGTGTGATCACTCACCTAGAGCCAGACATCCTGGAATGTGAAGTCAAGTGGGCCTTAGAAAGCATCACTATGAACAAAGCTAGTGGATGTGATGGAATTCCAGTTGAGCTATTTCAAATCCTGAAAGATGTGCTGTGAAAGTGCTGCACTCAATATGTCAGCAAATTTTGAAAACTAAGCAGAGGCCAGAGGACTGGAAAAGGTCAGTTTTCATTCCAATCCCTAAGAAAGGCAATCCCAAAGAATGCTCAAACTACTGCACAATTGCGCTCATCTCACACGCTAGTAAAGTAATGCTCAAAATTCTCCAAGCCAGGCTTCAGCAATAAGTGAACCGTGAGCTTCCCAGATGTTCAAGCTGGTTTTAGAAAAGGCAGAGGAACCAGAGATCAAATTGCCAACATCTGCTGGATCATCAAAAAAGCAAGAGAGTTCCAGAAAAACATCTATTTATGCTTTATTGACTATGCCAAAGCCTTTGACTGTGTGGATCACAATAAACTGTGGAAAATTCTGAAAGAGATGGGAATACCAGACCACCTGACCTGCCTCTTGACTAACCTGTATGCAGGTCAGGAAGCAATAGTTAGAACTGGACATGGAACAACAGACTGGTTCCAAAGGGAAAAGGAGTATGTCAAGGCTGTATATTGTCACCCTGCTTATTTAACTTATATGCAGAGTACATCATGAGAATGCTGGGCTGGAAGAAGCACAAGCTGCAATCAAGATTGCTGGGAGCAATATCAATAACCTGCAGATATGCAGATGACACCACCCTTATGGCAGAAAGTGAAGAGGAACTAAAAGCCTTTTGATGAAAGTGAAAAGGAGAGTGAAAAAGTTGGCTTAAAGCTCAACATTCAGAAAACTAAGATCATGGCATCTGGTCCCATCACTCATGGGAAATAGATGGGGAGGCAGTGGAAACAGTGTCAGACTTTATTTTTTTGGGCTCCAAAATCACTGCAGATGGTGATTGCAGCCATGAAATTAAAAGACGCTTACTCCTTGGAAGGAAAGTTATGACCAACCTAGATAGCATATTAAAAAGCAGAGACATTACTTGCCAACAAAGGTCCGTCTGGTCAAGGCTATGGTTTTTCCAGTGGTCATGTATGGATGTGAGAGTTGGACTATAAAGAAAGCTGAGTGCCAAAGAATTGATGCTTTTGAACTGTGGTGTTGGAGAAGATCTTGAGAGTCCCTTGGTCTGCAAGGAGATCCAACCAGTCCATCCTAAAGGAGAGCAGTCCTGGGTGTTCATTGGAAAGACTGATGTTGAAGCTGAAACTCCAATACTTTGGCCACCTCATGCGAAGAGTTGACTCATTGGAAAAGACCCTGATGCTGGGAGGGATTGGGGGCAGGAGGAGAAGGGGACGACAGAGGATGAGATGGCTGGATGGCATCACCGACTCGATGGACATGGGTTTGAGTAAACTCCGGGAGTTGGTGATAGACAGGGAGGCCTGGTGTGCTGCAATTCATGGGGTGGCAAACTGTTAGACACGACTGAGTGACTGAACTGAACTGAACTGATAGTGTGACAATATTCAGTTTTTTAATATCATGGTACTCTCAGTTTATTTAGGTCTTTAATTTCCTTTGGGTGTCCCTGGTGGCTCAGACGGTAAAGTGTCTGTCTGCAATGCAGGAGACCCGGGTTCGATCCCTGGGTTGGGAAGATCCTCTGGAGAAGGAAATGGCAGCCCACTCCAGTATTCTTGCCTGGAAAATCCCATGGACCGCGGAGCCTGGTAGGCTACCATCCATGGGGTTGCAAAGAGTCAGACACGACTGAGCAACTTCACGTTAATTTTCTTCAGCAAATGTTTCTTCCCTTTTAACCTCAGTGCTTTTATTTTTGTACCTTTCTGTGTTTGCTATTACCTCTAAGATGATGTTGAATAGAAGTGCTGAAAGCCGTCTGCCTTATTTTGTTCCCAATCTTAAGATAAATCATTCTTCTTTTTTTCCCACCATTAAGTTTGATGTTGGCTATGTTTTAGTGTTTTTTTTTTTTTTTTTTTTTTTTTTAATAAATGCCCTTCATTAGATCGAGGAAGTTCTCTTCTCTTCCTAGTTAACTAGAATTTTTTTTACCATAAATGAGTTGTTGAATTTTGAAAGATGCTTTTCTGCATTTATTGAAATGGTCTTATTATTTTTCTGTATTATTATTTCAACATGGCAAATAATATTAATTTTTTTGAATGTTAAACCACCTTTGAACTCCTGGTATAAACCCCACTTTGTATGAAGTCTGTGTATATATACACTTATATTTTATTAGGTTTGTTTTGCTGGTATTTGGTAAATAATTTTTCTATTTCATGAGAATTTTTTCTTTTACATCTCTCTTGATATGTTTATGTAGTATTAGTATCAGAGCAATGGCGACCTCATAAAATCAGTTGAAAAATATTTCTTTGGTCTCTATATTTTGAAGGGTTGGTATAGGATTGTTATTTCTTTCTAAAATAGTTGATAGAATTTACCTGTGAAACCAAAGAATTTAAGAGTTTTTCTTCGTGGGAATGTTTTGAAGTGTAAGTCAGTTTGCTTTGTAGATATTGAAATATGTAGATTTTCTATTTCTTTTTTTGTGTCAGTTTTGGTAATGTGTTTAAGGAATTTGTCTGTTTCATCAAGATATGACTTTTGTTTGGCTGAAGTCAAAGTTTCCCTATTATTCTTTCAAGCTCTCTAGGTCATCTCTTTTATTCTGGATATGGGTAAGTTGCACATTTCCTTTTTCTTGATAAGCTTTGCTAGAATTTTGTCAATTTTATTGAACTTTTTTTTTTTTTTAAGTTTCCTAGGGTGGAAACTTAGATCACTAATTTTGGGCCTTTTTCCTCCTCTAATATAAGTTTTTAAACTATAACTATCCCTTCATGCATTTTATATCCTTTCATAAACTTTAATATTTTTAGAAGACATTATCAGTCACAATTTTTTTCAAAATTATTTTTCTGTTCCCATCTTTGACCTATGGACAGTGTAATTTTGAGTTAATTTCCAAATATTTATGTCTTTTCTAGATGCTGAGTTATTTATTTTTACCAATAAATGTCAGCTTTCTGAAATCTACTGAGATTGTCTTATGGACCAGCATAGGATCAATCTCTGATCATTCCATGTGCATTTGCTGTTTGAGGGTGTAGTGGGCCACAAAAACTGTGAAGATTAATATGGTGGCTTATGTTAATAAGGATTGTGAAAATCTCAACTTTTTCTAAGTTATTCTATATATCAGTGACAGAAATATGTGTTAAAATCTCCAGCTATGAATTTGCCTACATCTCCCTTAGTTCTGTAGCTTTTTTCCCCCTATATATTTTGAAATTCTGATATTAAGCAGATGTTTACTTTCTGATTTAGTGATTTTTTTTTTATCATGAATAGTCCCTCTTTGTCTCTAGTAATACTTTGTGTCTTTAAGTTATTTTGAATGATGAATACAGCAACTCTAGCTTTTCAAGCTTAATGTTTCCATGGTATATATTTTTCCATATGAAACTTTCAACATATTGGTATCTTTGTAGTTAAAGAGCATCTCTGCCTTGTGTTAGGTTGCTAACTCTATTTAAATAGAATATAATTACTTTATGGCTGCATTTAAGCATGGATGCCATTTTGTTATATGTTGGCCATTTGTCTCTTGAATTCTTTTGTTTCTCTCATTCTCCTATCTTCTGTTTTAAGCAATTAGGTTTTAAAAAGTATGTTTGCTTCTGGGCCTTTTGGCTAAGATCAAGTGTAGTTTTTAAGTATGCATTGCAATTTTTCTTTCTGTATTTATTTACATTATTTTTATTTGTTGCTGTCTGAATTAGAGTAACATCTTTAATTTACCACAATTTATTTATACTTTTTATCAAATTGCTTCAGGTAAAATATATAGTAGACTTGCAACAGTATATTTTCATTCACAACCTCCCCCTATCCTTGGTACAGGAAGGTATAGTGAGTTCCAGACAAAAGGAACAGTATGTGCAGAGGCATGAGAACAATGGAGAACACCCTGTGATTGGGGAATTAAAATATGTGGTCCAGAATGGTTTGAGCAAAACCAGAAGAGAAATGGAGGGGAAAAGAGGCTGAGAGGTAATTAGAGGAATGATTTACAAGGGCTTGTAAACTGTGATAAGCTGTTTGCACTTTATCCTGAGGGCAATGGCAAGCCATTAAAGTGGTTTATGCTAAGGAGTGATATGAACAGATTTACATTTTGGGGAAGATTAATCTGACTACCATGAAAAATAGACTTGCAGGAGGGGAAACCTTGAAGCTGGAAACTCAGGAGGCCATTGCATTATTCGAACCAGAACAAAGCAGGTTCACAGAAGTAGTCTTCAGTAAGTGGACAGATTCAAGAGGTGTTTTGAGGCCGAATAGAAATGTTATGTGGATTGACTGTGAGGGTTGGAGGAGAAGAGGCAAAGATGAGTTCTAGACTTCTGGCAACTGGATGGGACCTGGTGTCATTCACTGAGATGGCAAGTTTAGCAGTAACAAGATGAGGAATTCAAATTTCTCAAATGTGTCTGTCACTGGGTCAGATATGTGGGCTGAAGGATTTCCCACTCTTTGAAAGTAAAATTTTTCAGATACTTTCGGGGGTATTTCTTTGGTAGGGCTGGGAAAATGTACATTTTATTACAGATTTTATGTTCAAGATAGAAGTTTTATTACACACTTTGTACTTTTCATTTTGATTTATGATAAAGAATGAGCTATATAAATTCCACTGCTGAGTGTAGTTTTGTCTGGTAGAGTTGCATGATCTATATATCACCAGTTAGATAAGGAGATAACTGGCATCCCAGTTTTGGTTTATTTCAGCAATGGTTTGGGAAAATGTTATTTCATTGTTTGGATCCCTTAATCGGGCTCTGTGTCCAACATGGAAATGACAGCATCTAATTTAACCATGACTACAACTCAACCAGAAAGGAGTTCAACTGAGGTATGTAGTGTTGAGCATCATTTTCCTTAAAAATTTGTTATTTTGTTTCCAAAGTGAAGGACCATCACAAAGAAGGATGGATAAGTGCTCAGCAAGCAGGCAGCAGATAAGCTCCTTTCACTTCTGGGCAGCTCCTCCATTCTACTTCTGTCTTTCAGCTAAGCAGAAGTAAATATGAGGCCATATCTCATCACAGTTCTTTGATGTATATAGTTTGGAAACTCTGCAGGAAGGTTGTGCTTTATTATTCTTATCACAATACTTCTTAGTTTTAGTCTAGAAGGACAAATTGTTGACTCCATTTAGCTTCCACTGTCAGCGGAAGTCTTACAATCAAAGCTTGCTCACGATGTCTGACTGTGACCATGGTCTCATAAGATGAACTTCATTTCATTAAGAGTAAAGCAGGAGACTAAAATCCGTAGGAAGCCAGCTAGGGCCTTTCTGTTAATTCTCATCAAAGGCTGATCTTAATTCTGATCTTCGGCTCAATGATAAGTGCCTTTTTAAACCTAGTGTATGAAGTTGGGATATTTTCTTGCTTATACATTTTTGTGTGCTGAGTATATTTTGCAACTCATTCTATTAAAGCATGAAAAAAAAAAAGGACTTCACAATGGAAAAACAGAAACAATATTTGAATGCAATATGTAACTCTGAATTTGACATCTGTTAGCTGTGGGACATGGGGAAGCTGATACGATATCTATGATTCTCACTATTTTGTATGCTAATTTGTGGTCATAAAGCAGGATAAATGTGATGATTAAAGGTGGTGTGTGTAAGGTGACTGCCATAATTATTTTAATGGGAGAATGGTTTGTTGAAACAGTATCTGTCAGAACATAAAGCGTTGCCAAGGAGACATGGATTTCCTCTGAAGACAGATTTGGAAGACACTGAACAAGGAAATCCTCTAAAGGATGATACAGTTATAAAGAGAAAAGGAGTTTCCAATAGCTATCATTTTAAAAAACATAAAGGAGAAGAGAAAAAGATGATGATGGCTGTGTGTTGTTTAAAAAGAAAACTTAGAAGAGAAACAGCTGCTTTGATGGATGATAAGGTGATGAGAAATTTCTTATCCTGAGAATTCTATGATTAATTTAGTTTCCTGACTGGCATCTGAATAAGGGCACACAACAATAAATGGATAGCACAGAAATCTCTTTAAACCTTCGCACAAACAAATGATAGGTTCATTTATTTATTTATTTCCAGTAAAGCTATTTCCCAAGTGGAGAGAGGTGGGTGATGAGGGAGGGAGGTGGGGGAAGAAAAGAAAGGATTTAATAAAAAAAAAAAAGTGTCCAAAATATATGAGATAACTTCCAGGTGTCTAAAACCACAAATTCATAAATACTGGTCTGTGTCCAAATCAGATACTGAAGAGTTGTGACAGTTGTATAAAACATTTGAAAACCAAGAGAAATCAACTTTAGCATAAGTTGTGAAAGTCACTAGGGTTACCTAAGTTCTTTGAAGGACCTGAGTGAACTTGAGATTGAACTCCAAAGTCCCCAACCTGGTAGGGAACACTGGACTTGAACTGTTTTTCTGCAAAATAAAAATTATCCTTCTATGTGATTTCTAGTTACCCTCCAAAGTATTTTTACCTTTTTTCTCTCAATTTATTTTTGATAGGGAGGAAATGGAAACTTTCAATATCAAGACTCGTTAATATTCAAGGAGGAAGTGAAAACGGCCAACATGAAAGCCAAGTTTGGAGGATATCTCATGTGTCTTATATTTTCTAAACAAAAATTACAAATGGGGTGATAAAATTACTCAGTGGTTTATGAAGGTAGGTGAACAGTTGTCTACCATTGTAGATATTAATCCTATCAGTCAGTCAGTCAGTTCAGTCGCGCTTAAGCCTATGCAGATGACCAATTCTGTAAATAGCTAAAGATAAAATTTTCATCTTGAGTTACTTGAATAGAGACTGTGAGATGCTTGCAGTTACCACTTGATTTAAAATCTCTCTCTATATATATACAGATAGAATCTCACATACATTTGTGAGCTAGAGCTAGTAAACTGGACAGCAGGACTCATGGATATAGTCGCATAGCGTCTTAAATTTCCCCGTTTTCCCTTTATAATTAATTCAGGAGAGGTATGAAGGCAAACGGAGAGGGGGATGACAGAGGATGAGAGGGTTGGATGGCATCACTGACTTTACGGACATGAGTTTGAGTAAACTCCGGGAGTTGGTGATGGACAGGGAAGTCTGGCGTGCTGCAGTCCATGGAGTGACAAAGAGTCGGACACGACTGAGCGACTGAACTGCCTTCCTGAGGGCCCATGACCCTCCCAGATGACGTGATAGTAAAGGACCTCATATAAGGTCCATCCTGGCCTTCTCATGCATGTTGCCCTCATTGGCATGGGGAAAATTCATTTGCCCAGGTAAAAACCCATCAATGCAGAAAAACCCCAGGACAGCAGCAGCTTCCTTTCCTGTGCCACAGAGAAACAATCAAGCCTAACAATTATTCTCTAGATGTCTTAGGAAGAAGTCAGACCAAAGTCATGGTGTGCCCTTAACTACAGTGGAAAACTGAAGGATTCCAGCAGAGCTTGTTGAGGCACTTACCTCCTGACTTGTGAAGAAAGGGTAAGCACCCTTCTTGCTTGTGAGTTACTTGCCTAAGATGATACAGCCACAGTCAGTAACGGTGCGGATGGCGCTAGTGGTCAAGAACCCACCTGCCAATGCAGGAGACTTAGAGGCATGGGTTCTCTCCCTCGGGTGGATAGATCCCCTGGAACAGGGCATGGCAACCCACTCCAGTACTCCTGCATGGAGAATCCCATGGACAGAGGAGCCTGGCAGATTATGGTCCATAGGGCCGCAAAGAGTCGGACACAACTGGAGCAACTTACCACGTATGGACAGTCAGTTATGGAGCCAGGATTTCTTCTCACCCTTTACCCTGGACTTCTTCCATCCTTTCTCACACATTTTCACTAAATACAATTCATCTCAAAGAAATAGCAACTATAACTATTTTTGTTAAAAAAAATTAATAGTAATGCTTCCTTTTAACAACAGAGAAAACCACAAAATTCCCTCATTTTCCCTCTGGGCTATGCTTTGGTATCTATTTTCATGGTTCTGAAACAGCTTTCCACTGGACTGTATCTACTTCAAAACATGAGTTCATTTTGTATTCAAGTGACTAGTAAACAATTAGTAAGGCTTGTCCTAAGTCATCAATTAATAGTTTCTGTTTAATCTTTCCTGAAACCAGAGAGCCTTCTGTTCTTGTGTTTATTTTGGTCTCTTTGAAATGCAAATCATTTGCCCTTCTGCTGTAGTTCTGAGTCTCCTTTTGGCCTACATAGAAATACTTGGACATAAAGAAGATGCCTGTTCTACTTAAACCTATGAGAGATGAAAGTGATTTTTGTGTAGCTTTGAGATGTATCTCTTTGAAATTAATATTATTAAATATAGGGTAGTTGGCTCTAGATGCCTGATGGTCCCACAAATATATTATGAAGTGCTTCAAATCTATATGGCAGTATAAGGTAATGGCTAAGAACCTAGGTATGCAATAATAAAAATGTGTTTAAATCTTAGCCCTTTCTTAGTCTCAGTTTTCTTACCTCTAAAATGGGAATGATTGTCACTAAACTTGGGCTTTCCTGGTAACCTACTGGGTTATCATAACAATAAAATGTGAGAGTGTATATGAAGTCAGAGCTCCATACACATTAACTAATACTATTATTTAGAGAAAGAGAAACATTATTAAATGATATCTCCTAGACATATAAGCTCTCAACTGAAAGGAGTACTTAGAAACATTTCCCGATTAAAGAGTTGCCTTCAGTTCAGTTCAGTCGCTCAGTTGTGTCCAACTCTTTGCGACCCCATGAATCGCAGCACACCAGGCCTCCCTGTTCATCACCAACTCCCGGAGTTTGCTTCAGGGACATGCAATCTGGAAGCACTGGATTAGTCTATTGAGGTAGATATTAATATCTGTTAAGTATCTCATATTACAAATGAGCAAACTGAGGTGACCACCATTCCTATTAATAAGTTACTTAAACCCCTCTGACAATAGAGTTAGGAAGAGCTATAAAATAAATGCCTCCCTATGGAATGAAAAAAAGGTTGGCTGCCTTTCTGTGGTAATTATTCCTCAAGATCCACCTAGGCCAATCTCTATGAAATATGTGACCACAGAGGATCATTTCTTATTATTAATAAATTTTACTTGGGAAAATAAGATCAAATTGAGAAGAATTCTGTTAAGTAGTTTCTCCTTCAGATTCTTAAATTCTTATCTATTGTTCCATGAAAAACGGGACTCTTTGAAGTGTGGGTATTCCTGAATGAAGGGGCTCTCTCTGGAGATTACCTGGTTTTAATTAGTTGGTGTTGCAGTCACCCAGACCTTTTTGAAAGCTGCTCAGACAAGATAGCTGTCTCAAATCCCATGTGGAACACTCTGGAAATGAACAAATACACATTTCTTCTAGCTGTTGTAACACAGCAGTTTAAACCAGTAGTTTATTAGTTCTGCTTCAAGAAAACACTAAGGGACTTGTGCCCGTGCCTTTCGTAGCGCCACATTTTCCTAGATCTTTTAAGTCCTTGTCATTCTCCATTTTCAGATGGAGAAAGACAAAGAGGACTCTGGGTAAGTGGTTTTCATGAACCAAACCTGACCATAGCGCTCATAATTTTTGCTTTCATTTCACTCACCAGAATTCAGTCATGTGGGTACACCTATGCATGGGAGTCAGGGAAATGAAGTTTAGCTATGTGCCTATGAGGAAGAGGAAGTAGGCTTGGTAAGTAGCTAGCTATTCTCTGCCAATATATAGAGACATAGATATTAAGTAACAATTTAGTATGCATGGATATATTTTAAGCTTCTATTGTTTATTTATAAGTTATTCTTGAAGATGTAGGCATCTGGAAAATTATTATCTGTCTGAAAATCATTGCAGTTTTACATTCAGCTGTTTTGTTTGTATTTCTCCAAATGTAAAAAAAAAAATCTTGCCACATCACGGTTCCAATTTGGTGCTTTTTGATATAACCATCTTTGCCAGATAGAGATTTGCACCTAGAATTTCCATTTATATGCCTATTCTGTTAAGGACATTAAGTCATATTAATAATACTAATAATGACTTACTAACTAGGTATAACTAAGTCATTTTTAGATTCCTGGGTGATAGGAATTTTATCATTTTTCTAGCTATTTTGTAGATGAGAAAATGAAAGCAAATGATTTTAAAGCCATATGGCAAGAAAGCTAACTAAGAATGCATAATTTTTATATCCCAAGACAATAGATTTTGCCTCTAATTTTAGTAGATACTTGGGAATTTCCCTTTATTTTAGCAACTAACTGATGACTGATGCAAAGAACAGACTCATTTAAAAAGACCCTGATGCTGGGAATGATTGAAGGCAGGAGGAGAAGGGGACGACTGAGGACGAGATGGTTGGACGGCATCACTGACTCGATGGACATGAGTCTGAGTAAGCTCCGGGAGATGGTGAAGGACAGGGAAGCCTGGCATGCTGCAGTCCATGGGGTCGTAAAGAGTTGGATATGACTGAGCTACTGAACTGAACTGAAACTGATGACTGCCAAATGATTTCTTGAATTTTCTCCAGAAAAGAGTGGAAAACTGTCAAAAAAGAAAGTACATTCAGTTCAGCTCAGTAAACATATCACAAGTACCTTCGATGTTCAAGGCAGAGAGCTATGAATGTGGAGTTAAATAAATGCAATTCCTGTTCTCAAACAGTTAATAGTCTAGTAGGTAAACTGTCCAGTAAATAAATTAATGATTCAATTTTCTCAAATTGGAATCAAATTACAAGTTAACATCAAAGGTGCATTTTACTGTATCATTTAATATGCTGGAATATTGCACAAAACAATGTCTAGTCATGGAGAAGTAATTACATTATCTGTGATTCATCTACTTAAATTGACTATTATATAGGAATTAAAATCATGGTTATAGGAGATATTTAATAACTTGGAAAACGTTTACATGCAGAAATGTTAAGTGAAACAAGTGGGATGTAAATTTATACCTATAGTGTGAATATAATAAAGGGGAAAATATCCTTATGTATCAAAAGATTGTAAAGAAATACAACAAAATGTTTAGTGTTAGACTGTTGCTACACGTAATGGATATTTATTCTATCAATTGTTTTTGTTTTAAAAATGTTTTCAACATGCATTACATTACTTTTGAAAAGATAGAACATAAAAATATAATGAAAGCACTTTAAAATGCAATCACAGTAAGCTTTTGCTGCCGTGACTAACTGATACATAGACATGAACTAATGGACCACTTAATCTGCCCACATTACAGAATAGAAGGTAGGTACCGTTTTTGGTTACGATTTCCATTTTCTCTGTCAATATTATACTGTTCTATAACTACCTGAAGATTTCCTACCATATATTACTTTTGTACATGTTGTGTCTTCTCTACTGGACTCTTTGCTTATTGAGCTGACATCTAAGTGTGTTAATGGAATAGCAGTTTCAGCCATGGTGCCTCCAGACCACAAGCATAAGGTAAGTCAGTGGGAAAGAAAGGATTCGAGTCATGGATGCTAGAGAGGATAGACAGAAGCCTCAGCCGATGTGATCTGTGCGGCAGTCTGTTCATGTCTGAACGTGCTTATTCTTGTCCTGAAGGGAAAAGAGTCAGTGCGGTGCGCTTGTGCGCAACCGTGTCTTGCACAAAGCATGGCAGCCCCTTAACAATGGGTCCCGGGAACAGGAACATCATGTTTCTAGATACCAGGCCTTTGTTACCAAGGCGTGATTTGTGTTGAGTCAGGGTGTTAGGTGCACTAATTATTTAAATCACCTCTTTTTTAAAATTTAAATACCCTAAAAGGAAGAATTCACTGTACAATTTTAGATGGAAAACCAGAATGGAAAATAGTAAATGGCAATTAATTTTAAAAATATAAACAATGGAAACAAGATAACATTACATTCTAGTTACAATTTCTTTTCTTCCCAGGCTATGTGCCAGAGACCTGATCGCCATGTGGATAATGGTCAGGGTTAGACAGGTGTTAAAACCAAGTCTTCTTCTTCCTTCTAATTAGAGGGCTGGCAGTACACTTAAAAGGGAATAGCTTCATCTTCATTCATTCAGGGTTACTAAACATTTTGTACCTCCTAAAATGAGGATCACATTGGAATGCATGCCATACTTCGGGAAATACATGAAAGGCTTAGGCAATGAGCTTTTCACTTCTGATATTTCAGTTGTCAGAATTCTCTAGGAGCAATGACACAGAAGGATAACTTCGTAGCGTCAGATACCTGACACGTGCTGGAACGGGGACTTGCCCTCAGGCCTCTGTCTGTACCGCCAGCAGCCTCTAACACCCTCTCCTGTCCATGCAGCACTGGACATTTCTCTTCATTTTGCTGCCAATAGAGTGTTCATGAATAATCTGTCCTTCAATTGAGTTATTTCCAATGAGGAAATACAGAAATCACATCTCAATTCCCATTGAAGTATATAAACAGGGCTGAAAACTGTCATTTATGTATACATGTGTGTGTTTTAGATTGAATTGGTTACCTATGTGTCTCCTTGGAGACTATACATACACATTGCTTATATACACACACTACATATACAATGTATGTGTATGTCTATGTATATTTAGAGATATATATATATATATATACATACTAGGAAGGCTTACATATATTTGCTAGTAAATATTAGTAAAAATCTCTGGAATCATAGGGAATCACATATTATGTTTTCCTTTATGCAATATACATGCTGCATTTGGATAAACTGTCTCAAAAGAAAACCAATAAATGGCTCAGAAAACGAGATTTTTATGACTAAGAATGAAGGTGAAAAAGTATGAAAGAGCTTGGAGTATAAAACAGCATACATAAGGAAATAATTCTAGCAATTTAAATTTGTTTCATGAAAAACAATGTCATTTGAGGTTTTAATTCATCCAATTCAGGGGTATAATTCATAGGGTATATTTATGTGAACCTCTGGTTGAGTATTTAAAACCAGGTGAAATCTTATTCTCAGATAAGATCACTGTGATTTAAGCTAGACCAGTTAGTACCTAATAATGTGTGGCCAGAGAGAAAGCAATCTTAACAATTTCTGGTACAAATTATTTATAGGCCTTAAGTATCTCCCTATATTATATTCCAAAATGATGACAGAGTATTACATGCTTACTTTATATGCATTATATTGTTTAGTCCTCAAAATAACCTCTGAGATAGGAACTGTACTTGTTATGATTTTCTGTAGATAAGGAAACTGAGTCTCTGGGTCAAATTTAATGCCGAGGTGTCTGTGGCTCTAAAGCCCTTGTTATTCTGGTAAAAGCAACCCTGGGTGGTAGGTGGTATTATGCCTATTCTCTTAGTAGAATATACAGTTGAGCCTTAGGGAGAGAAGAGCTGCCAGGCCAAGGTCATTGTTGTAACAAGTGGCAGGGTGCGGATTCTAACCCAGCTCTGTCATTGACTCCAAAGCCAGCTGAGCTTCCTCTGCCCATCTCTGTGAAAACATAGGTCTGCCAGAGCAGAGAAACAAACAGCTGCTTTCAACATATGTTAGGAATTACATAAGCAGCATTTGTTATATAGTTGGTTTTAGCTTCACTAAGGCCTCATAATGTTTTATTAATATTGCATGTTCTTACCGTGGCAAAACTCAAGGTAGAGGGGGAGTCCACATGTGTCCGCTCTGGTGATCTAGGTTTTTAATATTATACAGGTAGAATGATCACAGAGGATACCACCCAAACTGGGACTCTCCTGTGAAGGGATGGGGGCACTGTGCATGTAATATTCTGGGCACCAGGAGAAAAGCCTGAGCTGTCCCAGTCAAAGATGGCCACTGTCCTGGGAGCATGTAGAGTTCCCTCCTGATGGTCCTGCACTGGTGTTTCTCTTGGTGTTTCTCTTGTTCTTCTCCTGGATGCTTATCTCAAAACTGAGTTCTTTCAATACAAATATGAAAAACAAATACATTCTTTGATCTTGATTAATCTAGTTTTAGAAAGAAATGTCCAAGATCAATTAAGTAGTCTGGGGATTAGAACTGAGCAAATTTTGATATTCGAGGGCTAGGATATCTTTACAGCCAAAGGACTAGAACAGTAAGAAGTTACCCTAAGTAAACAACATTTATTGTTGTGTTCTGCTTGTGCTATGGGAAGAGTGATGCTTATGAATTCTATTAGATCCCAAGGAAATTTTGCCTTTGACTCTCAATTCTTGTCCTGAAGTTCAGTGTGAGAAATTCTGTACATGGACTGTTCTACTTTCTATCAACTGGTTGCCCATTCCCAGTCTTTGAACTCAGCTTCCTATTATAATATTGTTATCAAGAAATCAGGCATGATGATATGCCAGGAAATAGACACATCATGGGAACAGGAAGTTTTGGACAATCTTATCTGACTCCTTAACCATGGCACGTAAACTCAAGAATTCTGTTTCATAATGTCAAGGATAATACCTCTATCTACCAACTATTTATAGAGATTTTTAAGTGAATTAAGTGTATGGAGTAGTTGGCAGACAGGAAGCCCCATAGAAAATCTCAGTTCTTTCCTCTTTTTACTTAAAATAGCAAAGGAAGTTCTATAACAAGACTTTGTATTTTTCATAATCATCTAAAAAGATCACAATTTTTCTTTTCTCTTCCTTTCCTCCCTCCATTTTCCTTCCTTCTTTTTCTTAAGTCTTCCATTTTCCTCCTTTCTTCCTACTCTCCCTTACCTCCTTCCCCTCTCATTCAAAGACTTAAGATGGCCAAAGTATTATAAAGTGTAACCTCCTCCATACACAAAACAATTTGATGGAATTAGAAACTTCTAAAAATTAATCATTATCAAAATTAACCATTTAATTAATCATAAGTTTGTTTATAAGACCTTCAGGGAAGGATTTCAATGACCACCTTTCTCATAAAGCTAACACTTAAAGAATATACAAACTGGGGCGTGAATTTTTCAATCTGGAAAACAAAATTCTCGGTACCAAATAGATACATGAATATTAACTTCAGGTAAAATGCTCTTCAAATTTCGTTTGATTCCTTAAAAACAAAAATGTTGGAATATGTACATATGTTGTAAGTCCTTTACTGTCTGTAGATGGAAACTTCTATGTTAGTGTTCATGTTTATTTTTATTGCTTTCTTTGACCCTCTCCCTGTGAGCCTTCAATAGTGGTCCTGGAATGGAATCAAAGTCACAGAAGAATTTATAAAAGGGGAATGAAGGTATGTAGGTAATAGAGTTGAGGACTCAAACTCCTTTGTCTTGCTTTAGGAGATGGTGAGGGCATCTGAGGATTTATTGTATGAATATAATTTTCCAGCACTTTTTAGCATCAGCAGCTGGGTTCCGGTAATTGAACTCTGATTACTGCATAAAGAAGTGAAAAATAGATGTTAATTAGATAAAATTGTCAGAAGAGAACAGCGACGTTGAGAAAACCTGGGACACGAGAAAGACAGGCTTTCTTCAAGTTTATTTAATGAGAAAAAGTTTCCCCTCTTTATCCTAATCCTCTTTTCTCTGTCTTCCCAAAAGCCCTAAGAGTCCTCTAACAATCTCTGTCTGTCCTGAACATGTCAAGGCTTCATGGTATAGAGTCTGGTATAACGCTGACCTGTCCAACGATAGAAACCTTGGGGAAGCCACAGGCTTCCCAGGCGGTGCTAGTGGTAAAGAACCCGCCTGCCAATACAGCAGATGCAAGAGACTCTGGTTTGATCCCTGGGTGGAGAAGACCTCCTGGAGGAGGAAATGGCAACCCACTCCAGTATTCTGCCAGGAGAATCCCATGGACAGGAGTCAAACACGAATGAAGCAATTTAGCACGCTCCCATGCATCACCACCACCAATCCACGATCTCTTCACCAGTGAGGTCAATTTAAAGGCTTTACTATCTGTCATGCAAGTAGAAATTTGGGCGTATTCTAGATGAAAGAGTTGAGTTTGTACTTTCTGGACCAGTGAGACGGAAGGTCCTGGGCTGCATGGTGCAATGCTGGAGAGAAGATACTTTGAGCCTCACTCCTCTATGAGACCTCTCTGGGTCCCTTTCCAGTCTTCCTAGGATTGAGGTCAACAGCTCAAATCTTTTATTTCTCTGCATTTTTTTTTTATTAGGTGTCATCACAGGTCTTTAGAGAAAGCTTTTGGGTGGCTGTTGAGTGCGGGGGCCTGTGCAGTTTGTAGAAGGAGAGGAATATATGGAAACATAAGGCAGAGTCAGCTTGCTATTAAGTCACCACAAGCCTGCGGGTACTATTTATTGGGACAATGGGAAAGCCCTTGACAACCTGGCAGCACGATCCACAGCAGGCCAGTGACTGTTCCTGGCCACAGAGGATTGCATGCTTTTATTTGGGATTATCAGAGCACTAAAAGTTCCCAGAGTAACAGCATTGTTCTTCCTGTTTACTGAATGTAATTTGTGACCAATAGTCGGGTTTCACAAACAGGAAGTAGGTAATTAAAACAGCACGTGATGCATTTGATTTACTCAGAAGTTGAAACTGCAGCCATCAGTAAGGTGAGTGAAGAGAGCTAATTTCTTGCTTAGCACTCTAGGGGAGAAAAGGGTCAATAGGGCAAATGTATGAATACTATTCCTCAACTTAAGTGGGGAATTCCAAGGCTATTTAGTGCTAGAAAATCCCAAAATGTTACTTGGTTTTTGGAAATATTTGCTATAAGAGTCAAAGATGGGAGATTTAGAAACAGTGTGATAACTTATCAAATGTGCCCCAGAAACACTCCACATGCTTCATTTTGTTGCCAGAGAAGTTATTAAATATCTAGACTTCTGATTTGCATTCTAGGGCTATAAGAGTAAGGACCTGGGGACATTTTTTTCCTCATCATGTGTTTAGCTTTGGAGACTCTGACTACAGAAATAATTATTTAGATACTTACTAGCAAAGGGATGAGAGAGAAATTCTGTGTGTCAAATCCTCATTTTTGGTTACTGGCGAGAATTCAGTGATTAAAGCTAAGAAGTCAATACTGTGATTAACTTTCTATTTCATGTGCCAGTCTTAGTAATGTACTATTTAATAAAATATCTTTCTTTTTAGCAGCGCCTGCCTGCCTGCCCAGTCTCTGCAGTTGTGCCTGTTAAGGAAAACGTGTGTGTTTGGTTTGGGATACCTGACCTACGGAAACAGTGCTATGTTGGTAAATGTTTAACAACCAGTTTTCTCCTGTTTTCCACTGATTACTGATTTCTGTGATGCAAATACTCCCACTAAATCCCATACCTCCTTGACATAATATCAGTGCATTTATTATCAGCATATTGTCTCTTGCAAAGCTGGTACAATTTGCATCCAACATACATAGTAACCAAATCTTACTGCTTTGAATTAAATAACTTCATATATACTAATAGGGAAGTATATTATATATAGAATATAATTTAGTATATAAACTGTGTGTGATGAAATGTGGCAACAAATTCCTTATATTAAAAAAAAAATTGTTACTGTTTGGAGGGTGGAGGGACAAGACGGAGTAGAACTTGAGCTCATCTCCTCTCACAAAATCACCAAAATCATAACTGCTGAGCAACTATTGACAAGACTGGAACCTACCAAAAAAGACGTTCTACGTCCAAAGATGAAGCCACAATGAGACAGCAGGAGGGGTGCTTTAGCGAGATAATCAAATTCTCTCTCCACCGGGTGGGTGACCCACAAACTGGAAAATAACTATACCATAGAGGTTCTCCCACAGGAGTGAGAGTTCTGAGTCCCACCCCAGCTCCCCAGCTGGAGGGCTGGCATCAGGGGGCGCACCCTCCGGCTTTGAAGGCTAGTGGGGTTTGAGTGCAGACACTCTGGAGGACTGGCAGAGACAGAGACTCCACTCTTGGAGGGCACACGCAAGGTTTCTCATGCACTGGGACTCAGGGCAAAGCAGCGACTCCTAGGAAACTGTGCCAGACCTACCTGGGTCTTAGGGGATCTCCTGAGGAGGCGGAGGATGGCTGTTGCTCACTGTAGGGACAAGGACATTGGTGGCAGAGCCCCAGGGAACATCCATCAACATGAGCTCTCCCAGAGGGTGCCATTTTGGTGACCTGAAGTGAAAGGCACTCAGTCATGTCCAGCTGTTTGTGACCCCATGGACTATACAGTCCGTGGAATTCTCCAGGCCAGAATACTAGAGTGGGTAGCCTTTCCCTTCTGCAGGGGGATCTTCCCAACCCAGGGATCGAAACCAGGTCTCCTGCATTGGAGATGGATTCTTTACCAGCTGAGCCACAAGGGAAGCCCAAGAATAGTGGAGTGGGTAGCCTGTTCTTCTCCAGCAGATCTTCCAAGCCCAGGAATTGAACCGGGGTCTCCTGCATTGCAGACAGGTTCTTTACCAACTGAGCTATCATGGAAGCCCTGACCCCACCCAATAGACTCCAGGCTCCAGTGTTGGGACACTTCAGTTAAAACGACAAACAGTGGGAACACAGCCCCACCCATCAGCGAACAGGCTTCCTAAAGTCACCCTGAGTCCACAGCTGCCTCTAAACACACCACCTGACATGACCGTTTACTAGTGGGGCTACACCCAGCTTCACCCACTAGGGGGCCGACAACAGCAGAAAGAGGAGCTATGACTGCAGCCTGCAGAAAGGAGACCGTAAACACAGTAAGTTAGACAAAATGAGACAGGAGAGAAAATCCTTCCATATGAAGGAACAGGATAAAATCCCAGAAGAACAACTAAGTGATGTGGAGATAGGTGATCTACCTGAAAAATAATTCAGAGCAATGACAATAAACATGACCCAAGATTTTGGAAAAAGAATTGAGGCACAGACTGAGAAGGTACAAAAAAATGCTTAATGAAAAGAACAAACAAAAGGAGATGAACAATACAATCCCTGAAATGAAAAAATATACTGGAAGGAATCAACATCAGAGTAAATGAGGCTAAGGAATGAATAAGTCACCTGGAAGACAGAATGGTGGAAATAACTGCTATGGAACAGAATAAAGGAAAAAATGAGTGAAAAAAGGACAGTCTCAGAGACCTCTGGGAAAATATTAAACACAACAATATTTGCATTATAGGGGTCCAAGAAGTGGGGGTAGGAGGGAGAGGGCCTGAGAAAATATTTGAATAGATAATAGTCAAAAACTTCCCTAACATGGGAAAGGACACACTCTCAAGTCCAGGAAGTGCAGAAAGTCCAATACAGGATAAGCCCAAGTCCAGCATGCTGAGACACATATTAATCAAATGGACAAAAATTAAAGACAAGGAGAAAATACTAAAACAACAAGGAAAAAGCAATAAATAAGATACAAGGGAATCCCCATAAGGTTATCAACTGATTTTTCAGCAGGAACTCTGCAGGCCAGAAGGGAGTGGCACGATATATGTAAAGTGATGAAAGGGAAAAGCCTACAACGAAGAATACTCTGCCCAGCAGGACTTGTTCAGACTTGAAAGAGAAATCAAAACCTTTACAGACAAGCAAAAACTAAGAAATTCAGCACCACTGGAACAGCTCTTCAACAAATGCTTCTCAAAGCAGAAGAGAAAAAGGCATAACTAGAAATGAAACTTACAAATACTCACTGTAATTTTGCTCACTGATAAAGGCAAATATACAGTAAAGGTAGGAAATCATCTACACACAACTATGATATCAAAACCAGCGGTTGTGAGAAGAGAGTACAAATGCAGGGTATTGGGAATGCATTTGAAACTAAGAGATCAACAACTTAAAACAATCATGTTTAGAGAGAGCTTGCTATATCAAACCCTCATGGTAACTGCAAAGCAAAAATCTACAACAGATATACAGACAAAAAAGAAAAGCAGTTGAAACAATAGTAAAAATGGTCATCAAATCACAAAAGAAATTAAATGAAACAAAAGCACAATAATTTAAAACCTGTGGGATGCAGCAAAAGCAATTCTAAGAGGGACATTTATAGCAATACAATGTTACCCTGGAAAATAAGAATAATCTCAAGTAAACAACCTAGCCCTATACCTAAAGTAACTAGAGAAAGCAGAACCAAACCCAAAACTAGTAGGAGGAAAGAAATCAAACAGAGATGAAATAGAAATGATCAATGAAAATGAAAGCTAGTCCTTTAAAAAGATAAAATAGATAAACCTTTAGCCAGACTCATTATGATAAAAAGGGAAAGCACTCAAATCAATAAAATTAAAAGTGAAAAACAAGTTACAACAGACACCACAGAAATACAAAGGATCATAAGAGACTACTACAAGCAACTCTACACCAATAAAATGGACAAATGCTTAGAAAGGTACAATCTCCCGTGACTGAGCCAGGAAGAAATAGAAAATATAAACAGACCACTCACATAAATTTGCAGCTGTGATGAAAAACTTTCCAGCAAACAAAAGTTCAGGGTCAGATGACTTCGCAGGCAAATTCTATCAAAGATTCAGAGAAGAGCTAACACCTCTCCTCAAACTCTTTCAAAAAATTGCAGAGGGAGAAACACTCCCAAACTTTTTCTATGAGGCCACCATCCCCTGATACCAAAACCAGACAAAGATACCAAACATAGAAAATTACAGGTCAATTGATGAATATAGACACAAAAATCCTTGACAATAAAATATTTAGTGTTTTACTAAATACTAGCAAAGAGAATCCAACAATACATTAAAAGGATAATACACCATGGTCATGTGGGATTTATCCCAGGGATGCAGGGAGTTTTCAAAATCACAATCAATGTGATACACCACGTTAAACAACTGAAGAATAAAAAACATGATTATCTCAGACACAGAAAAAGCTTTTGACAACATTCAACACCCAATTATGATAAAAACTCTCCAGAATGTGGGTACAGAGGGAACCTGCCTCAATGTGAAAGTGAAAATTGCTCAGTCATGTCTGACTCTTTGCAATCCTATGTACTGTACAGTCCATGGAATTCTCCAGGTCAGAACACTGAATTGGGTAGCCTTCCCCTTTTCCAGGGGATCTTCCCAACCCAGGGATTGAACCCAGGTCTTCTGCATTGCAGGCGGATTCTTTACCAGCTGAGCCACAAGGGAAGCCCTACCTCAATGTAACAAAGACCATAAATGACAAACCAATAGCTAACATTCTTCTCAATAGTGAAAATCAGAAAGCATTTCATCTAAGATCAGGAACAAGACAAGGATATCCACGCATGCCACTTTTTATTAAAAATAGTTTTGGAAGTCCTAACCATGGCACTCAAAGAAGAGAAAGAAATGAATTCAGATTGGAAAAGAGGAAGTACCACTGTCACTGTTTGCAGATGACATGATACTATACATAGCAAATCCCAAAAATTCTACCAGAAAACTACTAGAGCTCATCAATGAATTTGGTAAAATTGCAGGACACAAAATTAATACACAGAAATCTCTTGCATTCCTATACACTAACATCAAAACATCAGCAAGAGAAATTAAAGAAACAATCCCATTTACCATTGCATCAAAAAGAATAAAATACCTAGGAACAAACCTACCTAAGGAGGCAAAAGACTTGCACTCTGAAAACTATAAGATGCTGATCCACATTTACGTAAAATATGAGAAAATAAATGTACCTTTGTATGTGAATAAAACAGCTCTGGAAGAATACAAAGATAACATTGGTTATTTCCAGGAAAGGGAGCTGGGGCAGGAGAGAGGATGTTTATTATCTCTATTCCTGTCCATTTTGAATTTTGAATGATAATAAATTTTCAATTGTAAAATGTGTGCTATAAATTTTACAAATTAAATATTATATATATGTGTGTGTATACATAATACAGATCTGTGGGTTTTATCCAAAGCACACTAAATCGGAATCTACAATAGCACCTGCTGAATCAGAGTCCTTGTGGTAGATTTCTAGACTATTTGTGTAGTTGTCTTGGTAATCGTGATGGCACTCAGGCAAGCTCTGGGAGTTGGTGATGGACAGGGAAGCCTGGTGTGCTGCAGTCCAGGGGCCTGCAAGGAGTCAGACACGAATGAGTGACTGAACTGAACTGAAATGAAGTGATGGCTTGAGCAGTGACAGAGAAAAAGGCAGGAAGGGGTTTTCCTTCCCGGCTCACCACCTGCCTCGCTGCCCTTTGGTGACAGCAGATGAAGCCGGTACCTGAGTTTGCGTGTCATGTGGAGATCTGCTTGATTTCCCCACCAAGGGCGCTTTCCTCAACATCCCTACCTCAAGTCTGCCTTCTGGGAAGGAAGGTGGACTTATTCTCAGAAGACATTCAGTTCTTCTCCAGTTTTGAGCCCAGTCCCTTCTTTGCAACAGAGCTGTTATGTTACTTCATAACTTAAACTCCCCCTTTTCTAGGTAGGCACATCCAGAGTTTATATTTGCATGGAATGATTTCTGAGACCAAAATGACTAGAATTAAGAAAACCTCTGAATAATAAAATCATAGTGAGACTGCATATGCCAGGCAGTGTGCTGGGTGCTCGTTCTGTCATCTCATTTACTCCCCACAGCTCTCTGAGAGAGGTCCCACTGTCATCTCTGTCTAGCTGGTGACATGATCCAATCTCAAAGCCCTTAAGAAGTGGTGATGTCGCATGCTCACAGCAGGTCTGACTCTGTCATCTGTGCTTTTACCCACTGCACTGTATGGCCCCCTCTTTCTAAAAGTCTATTCACATGTTTTATCCTCTTTTTTTTTTAAAGGATATAAGTTGTAGGAAGAAGATTCATTAGATTCATTAGGCTGCATGAAGGTGCGAATCTAAATGTTATACCCTCTCTACAGTTCCCAAGAGAGCAGAGGCTGGCCCAGGAGTCAGCCTAGCTGGAAAATTCTCTGTGTGACAGGAATACACTAAGAGCTGAACCATTCCCATGGTAATTTGAAGAACCTTCAGTATATTTTTTTGTTCTAAGTTTGGTTTCAAGCACATAAATCTCTGTGAAAAATCCCCTGAGAAGATTCCACTAAGGCAGCAACAAAGACTCCTGTTCCAATCGACTTTTTATGTAAATGGGGGAAAAAATGAATTAGAAGCACACACCTGAAAATTCATAAGAGACACTCACTCAGTAATTATGCAACATTCATGGAAATAGACTCTAGGCATTGTGCAAAAATTCAGATTTTTGTCTGCATTCTTTTCTTTCCAAAAAAGCAGACGCCCAGATGGGAGATACAGTGCTCACAGCCTCATCATAGACACAAGGATGGGGAGATGGCATTCACAGTCACTCCTAATGGTTGCTGAGAATTAAACCTTCCAGACAACCAGGGAAGCGTCACCTGCTGGGAATATTCCTGCCCCTCTGGATGACTAATTCATTACTTCAGGAGATAAGGACTTGAAGGGCGCCCAACAGTTTTTTTTCTCTGTGGCTTCCCCTTATCTCCTCAAAAGAAAATTCTATTTTGCTTTTGCACTTTCCCAGGTGTTACCATGACTCCCCGGCTACTAGTATAAATAAAAATAAACTATTCGGGAGCCTCTATTACAAATGATAATATTCTAGGGAGAGCTCTCGACGACAGATCCTCAGAAGACAAAGTTTGTTAGAAATAAAAAGGCAGTGAGAATATGATGAGCAGCAGCACTATCACTATATACTCTTAAAAAATTTACTACTGTGTTAGTGAAATATTTAAAGTGATTATCTGAACGGCTGCCCCATCACATGGGAGCCTGAGTATGTCACCAGCCAATACAACCATCTGACAGTCTCACCCTGCTTCCCAGAAAACAATTCACGCCAAAGAGGGACTGCAACAGTTTTTAATAGGAAATAAATGAATCTCAAATTAAATAAGTGCTGAGTCTAGGCATTAAGAGATGCAGTAAGCTGTTTGCCCCAGATTCAGGCTCTGCAAACAAGCCCCAGTGGGCGTCAAGTGCATACTTGACTGTTTTTAGCTCTTTCTTCCTGGAGAGTGTCTACAGAAAGGACATCTCATCAAAGAGCTTTTCCCACCTGGCCACACTCTGTTTTTGTCTCTTGTACCCTTTGCTTCTGAGATGGCATGTAAGAACACCTCATCTCCAGATTCAGCTTTGACATTGATTCCAACCTGAATTCTAAAATCTTTCCAGGTTTCTTGAGCCTCGAAATGAGTGATCTTTAGCTGAACTGCAGTTCAATGCAACAGATACTCTGGAGCTACACTGAGCATGTGGCTGAAAATAGACAAACAGGTTCTACCTGTTAGAATTTACTTCTAAATGGAGTCTCTCCTAGAATTACTTATTATTATTGTCAATATAGAATCTAGCAAAAAGACCTAAGACACCACTGAATAGCTCCATAAAACTCCCCTCACACACATTTTGATAAATCTAATGCTTCAAAGTTGAAAAGTAGAAAACATAGAAAAGTGGTTAATTCTTTTGGATAATAATAAATATCATTGATTAAGAGCATAGTATATGCCATGCACTTTATTCACTATTTACCAACCCCAGAACACTACCTTCTATTTATAGAACTCAAGGCTCAGAGAAGTCAAGTTACTGGTTCAAGGTCACACAGCTGATAAATGGTAGAATTGGAATTTGAACACTGATCAACCCTATCCAAGCTGCATGCACTTAATTGCTAAACCAGAAAGAGGAAATATGCTTCACAATATGTAAGAAATTTAATTCATGGGGATGGTTACCTGAAGCACTGGGTTGTGTGTGTGTGTGCGCTTACCAGGAAAGATAGATAAATCAGATATAGCTTAGTCGTGTCTGACTCTTTGTGACCCCATGGACTGTAGCTCACCAGGCCCCTCTGTCCATGGGACTTCCCAGGCAAGAATACTGGAGTAGGTAACCATTCCCTTCTCCAGGGGATCTCCCAACCCAGGGATCAAATCCAGGTCTCTCGCACTGCCCGTGGATTCTTTAGCATCTGAGCCATCAGGGAAGCCCCTACCAGCAAAGAGGATGAGATCAATTAGCAGTGCCAGGTTAGTGGAACTCTTGTCCTGGGACTTGCCATCTTTATTTCCATTTTACTGTCCCTCAAGTCACTGATCTTAATGTCCTATTTCAGCTTCCTATGAGTTTAACTATAATACTTTGACCACCTGATGTGAAGAGCCAACTTATTGGAAAAGTCCCTGATGCTGGGAAAGATTGAAGGCGAAAGGAGAAGAGGGCACCAGAGGATGAGATAGTCAGATAGCATCACCAACTCAATGGACATGAATTTGAGCAAACTCCAGGAGACAGTAGAGGACGGAGGAGGCTGGGGGTGCTCCACATCATGGGGTCACAAGAATTGGACACGACTTAGGGACTGAATAAAAACGAGTTCAACAAGCATGGGAAGGAAGTACATGAAGTCAGAAGACCGGCCTTTTAATGCTCCTGGGTCACTCTTTCACTCATTGATCTGGAAGTGGTCAGTCGGTGTCTCTGCTTTTCACATGTGTGCTGAAGAGACTGATCTGGATGGTCTTTAGGATTAAAATTACCATGCCAACTAAGTCATTTTTTAATTATCTTGTGACATTTGTTTTGTTTTATATTCTCTTCATGCTAGTAATCTACCTCAATAGGAAAGGAAAAGAGAGATGATGTATTTTATCTAATAAAAAGCAGAATCCTACATTTACTTCCCCTTCAGGTCAATTCTGCAATGCCACAACAATTTGGGAGAACATTCTACTGGGATCCTTTGGTATTAAGACAATAAGAAAATGAAAGATATCCTATCATAACAAGTGGAAAACTTCTGTTATCACATATGAAAGAACAGAGGCTTACAAAGGAAAAATTAAAACAAAGTCTTTCTCAGAATTAAGCAAACTAAACCTGAGAACCTGCTGGAAACCAGTGTTGTTTTATGTCCATAAACGTGTATTTACTGAGAGAAAGGATCACACTTCATGTGGGTAGTCATCCTCTCTTACTAATTAGGGGAGCTGAATTCCAGTTCCATCCAGTGTTGACATATGGGGACAGGGCCCAAGGTACATAGCCCCTGTTTCCAACAAGAGCTATTCAGACTGCTTTCGTGTCTATTTCATTTGGTGGCAGGAATTTTGTTTTGAGGTGACAGAGGATGAGATGGTTGGATGGCATCGCTGACTCAATGGACATGAATTTGAGCAAACTCCAGGAGATAGTGAAGGACAAGGGAAGGCTGGTGTGCTGCAGTTCATGGAGTCACAAAGAGTTGGACACAACTGAGCAACTGAACAACAAGAGACAGAGGTGCAAAGGAAGGATTGCTGTTCTGCCAGAAGAAACAAAACAATGTATAGTAACAAACCCTGTCCAAATCAGAGGAAGAGAAAGGCACAACTCTGGCTATAATGTCCTCGAACTTGAAGGACACCCAGTACCTTTCTAGGTCATTGATTCATTCACTTCCTTGGCAATAAACTAGCCAGAAAATTCCTTAATGAACCATCTATTTTGCTGGTTAATTCTGAGGCACTCAGATTTCTAGAAAGATAGCTATTACTGGATAATCATCCAGGATTCTGGGCATCCAGTATTGCACACTATTATCATTATTTTTGCTTCTAGGTCCAAAAGACAGGATCCACTGCCGTTGCCCTTAAAAGGAATATTTTCAATGTTTTAACCACCATTAACAAGATGATTAGCATGCCTTTTGCCATCTTTATGAAACAACAGATGTTTGCTTTGGCATTTTTCCAGCCCTCCTTGTGTCATCAAGCTTAACAGTTCCTTCTTAATGAGCTGGTGTGCTGTTCCTTTCTGGTCCTGAGTAGGAGGGCTGGCCATCTCTTGACCCCACCATGCAGTTGCTTCGATTTCAGATGTAAGAGGTTGGCCTACCTGGGGAGGGTGAAGATATCCCCTTTGCTCTTATACACATCAACCATGAGGCGGCTCAGGTATCTTTGGAGAATAAAAAGCAACAGAGGAAGTGCTCCTCAAGTGGTACTTTTTCTTGATGAGGACCCTGTGTTCATGTTTAGCTTCTAATGTGACATAATGAATTATGAACTAAAGGTAATTGGAAGATTTGTGCCCTATGTGCAGAACAGAAGTGTGATGTATGAAAGCAAAGCGCAGGCCAATTAGGAAAGTTGATCAATATTTATATTGCTCTTTAAGGGAAGGAAATAATCCTGATAGATTTTCCTTGGGATTGCTGATGATGAGTGTGTGTTTGTAGTCAACATGGGACATTTCATTGATCTCAGTCAAGTTAAACTTTTATTAACAAGTCAGATACCCACCTCTGTTTCTGAAGTTTTCTCTCTCTAAAAGCCAGTTAATACTACTGCCTTTTGTTTCTCTCTCCCTGAACTGACATTTAACTACCTGATATGTGCTGAACACTTTCCCATCTATTGTCTCATTTAATCCTCCTGACGATGTTGAAATTACTATTTTTATCTCCATTTACAGCTACAGATACTGAAGCAGAGAGAGGATAAGTGAGTTGCCCTTTATCACACAGGTAATGAAAAGCAAAACATGGACTCAAACAGATGTGTTTTTTTCTGACCCTGAAGCTTATGTGATTTCAGCAACCTCATATGGTCTCCCAGAGGCAGAATGAGGATAGTTTTGTAGCATGGCCTAATTTGAATGAAGGTGATGAGAATTATAAACGGTGAGGCCAACAAGGGAGGCACCCGAGTAGGCAGCCTAGGAGCTGCCCTAACTCACCCAGGAGGGCCTTGGTGTTCTACTCCTGTCTGGTTCAAAAAGCAGAGTTTCCTGTCCATCTAGCTTAGTGAAGGGCCAGCAAGTCACACATGGCACCTCCACCTCAAGTGGCAGAATTTAGCACGTGTGACCCTAGACCTTTCGAGAGTCACTTTGGTCTCTTGGATTTTAGTGGCTCTGAAGTGAATACCACAGTATTTTGAACAGTATCTCTACTTCCTGCCTGTTCAGACTGAGTCTCCTCACTTTGTTCAGAGGCTGCTTTTAGACATCCATGCAACACCGCGTTAGAGAATTTGAGGTTTAATCAATAAAATTGACCAGGAAAGAACTCAAAAGCCACGCTGCCCGCTTCCATGCTTGATTCACTGGGCAGACACTTAGTTCTTGTCTTGTGTTTGATCTACAGACTCTGTGCAAACTGTAACTTTACCTTCTTGCATGAAATTTTAAATTCACGCTTGCGTTATGTTCTGTGGGCTGTGGGGTCACTGTGGCCATCAGCTCCTGAAGCACAGGAATTTTATCTGAGAAGCGCCTTAATGAAGATTGCATCAGAGGTCAAGGTTTTATTTCTGTTCATCTTCAACATGTTGGTACCCTGTTCCCAAATAGGTGCTCTGATGCACACTTACCGTCTCCTCTTAAACATACTACCCATAGTTTATAATCAGGCTGCTGCCAAGAATCAGTTTTTTTTTGTATAAAGAAAATGAAATGTATTTCAGGAGCTAGTGTGTGAGGGATTTCCAGAAATGTGAGAAACAGTTGTCTAGTGAAAACACACACACACCCGTCTATTAAGTATCTCCTAAGAAACTGGTTCTAGTCTAAGAAAACTATGTCCATTAGCTCAACTCCCCTGAAACCCAATGTGGTACGTTCTGTTTTCTTCCCATTTCGTGCATGGCAAACAAATGCACAAAAAAGTTAAGTGACTTGGCTTACTTAGCTTACAAAGCTGCTGCTGCTGCCGCTGCTAAGTCGCTTCAGTCGTGTCCGACTCTGTGCAACCCCATAGACGGCAGCCTACCAGGCTCCCCCGTCCCTGGGATTTTCCAGGCAAGAACACTGGAGTGGGTTGCCATTTCCTTCTCCAATGCATGAAAGGGAAAAGTGAAAGTGAAGTCGCTCAGTCGTGTCCCACTCTTAGCGATACCATGGACTGCAGCCCACTAGGCTCCTCCGTCCATGGGATTTTCCAGGCAAGAGTACTGGAGTGGGGTGCCATTGCCCTCTCCCTCACAAAGCTAGTAAGTAGCAAAACTGGGATATTAATACTAAGCAATCTAGCCAAAGATGATACCCTCAATTGTTTCACCATCCTGGCTCAGAATTTGTCTTGCAAGCATAGAACCTAGCTGGGAATCTCAGACCCAGCTTTGTGATCTTGAACAAGTCACTTACATGATGTTCAGTCTCAGCTTCCTTATCTGTAAACTGGCTAACAATAATACCTACCCTTCATGATCATTCGGAGGAGTTAAACTAAGCATGTTTTGCAAACTGTAAAGTGCTATACAGATGTCATCCGTCAGTTGTGGATACAGAGCACAATACACATTGTGTCCTTCCTACTTTGTTCTTCTCTATTGCCCTGACTCCATCCCATAATGCACTGGGTGCGTAAAAACACATACTATTTAAAGTCTCACTTTTTTTTAAGTCTCACTTTCTTGCAACCAGTGAAGTCGCTCAGTTGTGTCCAACTCTTTGCTATCCCATGGACTGTAGTCTACCAGGCTCCTCCATCCATGGAATTTTCCAGGCAAGAGTACTGGAGTGGGTTGCCATTTCCTTCTCCAGGGGATTTTCCCGACCCAGGGATTGAACCTGGTTCTCCCGCATTGCAGGCAGACACTTTACTACCAGCTGAGCTACCAGGGAAGCCCAATATTTAAAGTGGTAATTTCTAATTAAATAAGTCTAAGCAGACCTCCAAATAGCTTCCTAAATCATGATGCTAACCATTAATTAGTGTCAGGATGCATCATTTTGTCACAGAGAAAATGAGGAAATAATGTCAGAGCAGTGGGAACAAATTGTGCCATCTGGTTATGAAAAATACATGCAACTCAGAGTCCTGCAGATATAAATGTTAAGTCAAAAGAATATTAGTTAATATTAGAGATATTGGAGCTTCCCTGGTGGTCCAGTGGTTAAGATCCCATGCTCCCAATACAGGGGCATGGGTTGGATCCTAGGTTGGGAAACTTAAGATCCCACATGCTACATGGTGCAGGCAAAAAGAAAATTAGAGATATTACCATCATAAAAGTAATGACATGGATTAGGCCTGGCATTCTGTACCATTAGTGCATAGACTCGAAGTGCCTTCAATCATTTGAAAGGGGGTGGGGCTTCAACAGAACAGAGGCGCAGTGAGGAAGTGAGGTACCAAGTGAGATAGGCTGTGGGCATTGACTCTGGATTCAGAAGACCAGGTACAAGTCTTGCATCCATCCAAAAGCCACTGAGGGTCTACAGGTGCCAGGCCCTGTCAGGTAGGTACTAGAGACACAAAAGCACATCAAGACATGACTTTTGCCTTTCTGGAGCTCCCCTGCTCAGCCACTGACCCATGTGACCTTATCCCAGTCTTTCCATCTTACTAAGAAAAGTCCTGATTTTCATATCAATACAAGGAAGCAAGTAAAGAATCAGAAGTAAAGTTACCCTTTAGAGTTCATACGATTAATTGGAATAAAACTTTAGATTTCTAATTCAGTGTTTTCTGCAACTAGATCTCATTATTTCTTCTGCACTTTGCAGCACTGTTGTATTTCTTAATTTGGGTATGATATGCAAAGATACAAGTGATTAACTTTTCTCATATTCTGCTATGGTTTACCTTTTATGGCTATATCATTTTTTTTCCCCAAGATTAACACAACTACTCTTTGAAAGAAATAGTTTTAAAAAAAGATAAGCCACAGACTGGATAATTTTTGCAACTATGTATCTGACAAAAGGTTTTAATCCAATTTTTAATGAACTGTAAGTGATTAATTTTTGAGTTTTCCCAAATTGTTTTCTGTGCTTACCCACTAGGGGTGCCTGGCAAGGTCTACATTGGAGCCTACCCTTCTGTTCCTCTGAAAGATGCAGTCTTGGACAGTTCCTGGGCTGTACAATGGAGAAAAGATAGAAAAGCAGGGAAGAGGACATGGAGGGAAAGAAAAAACACGAACTTTAAGTTCTCATGGTTGAGAAGCACAGCTGTATCATGTGGGGCAGTGGATTGGGAAGAACCTTAAAAGGGATTTTAAAATTTATTGCTAGGGGATTTCCTGTCCCCTTCATAATATTGAGTAATGCTAGTTTGAGTTGTTTTAAAAATTTTTCTTGGTTGGGGGGACTGTGTTCATTTAAGCACAATATTGCTCTGAAGTTGATTTATGAGAGTCACAGGTTTATGGGCCTTGAACAACCGTTGCCTTCATCTTATTAGCAGTGGAAGGCTGCGTGTGGACCTTCCCAGTGCATCTCGAATGTGAGCACCAACCGGGCTTTAATAGGTGAGCAATGAGCTGTAGCACATCCGGCTGAAATCTACCAGGGGAAATGGTGTCAGGAAATGGAATCGAGTCTTCGGAACAATTGTCTTGTTGAGTACAAATGTTCCTACTTCAAAACTTCCTTCAAAGCTCAAAGTACAAGGAAAACACAGAGTTTCATCTTCATGCCAACAACTGATGGTAGAAACTACCAGTTCATAGGCCTGCGCTTGGGCTCTGGTTTAAGGTCTGGGAGGAATATAGAAACAGCATTGTTTATTTCCTATGTAGGAATTTTTCTCTCTCAATCCCCCTACCTGTATTATGGCCCCCTCTCCTTTCCCCACGAATAGTCTGTTCTCTATGTTAAGCTACAAGGATATATGTACAACGTGGGGAGTATAGCTGATAGTTTATAATAACGATCAATGGGATATAATCTTTTAAAATGGTGAATCACTCTATTGTACCCCTGAAACATATAACATTGTACATCAATTATGCCTCAGTTTAAAAAAAAGAAAGAACATTGTTCTCATCTGAGCTAAGGAGACAGAAATCCACTACAGGGCACTGACAAAGTCTGCATCATAGTTAATCCACTTTCTGTGCTTCTAGCTCTGAATTAGACATCATAGTTAACTCTTTTTTTTTTTTTTTAATCATAGTTAACTCTTTTTTTTTTTTTTATCATAGTTAACTCTTGCTCTAAGAGTTCACATTCCAGAAGCTGAGTAAGGTGAGGAGAATGGCATTAACTGAGAACTACTGCTTTATATTCATCCTCTATTTTTAAAATCCTTACCAGATTTCAGTACCATCATGTATGTGGTGGTATTAATAGTATTTCCATTTTACAAATGAGGAAAGACTCAGAGAGCTTTAAAAGGAGTTGTAATTATCACAGTAGACATTGGGGAGGAGCAGGGAATGGGATATTTGGACTTTCTTGGTGGCCCAGTGGTAAAGAGGCCGCCTGCTAATACAAGGGACATGGGTTTGGTCCCTGGTCCGGGAAGATCCCATATGCCACAGAGCAACTAAGCCCGTGCATCAGAACTACGGAGCCCACGCTCCAGAGTCTGACAGTCATAACTACTGAAGCCCATAAGCCCTAGAGCCTGAGCTCCGCAACAAGCGAAGACGTCATAATGAGAAGCCCATGCACCGCAACTAAAGAGGAGCCACCACTTGCCACAACTAGAGAAAGCCCACGTGCAGCAACAGAGACCCAGCGCAGCGAAAAACAACAAATTTTAAAAATCTGTTTCCCTTAAAAAAAAAAGGGATGGGATATTTAATGATAGGATAAAAGCTGTAAACAATGGTGTCTTGGAGGGAGAGGCTTTTTTAAGCATGTGTGTTTAAAAAAAGAAGTTAATTACATGGACCTCTCGACTCTGAATTATTTTAGCTTGATAGTGTAGGAGTGATATAAATACATGAAAATGAGACAACAGAACTGTTATGACATCCTTCTTTCCCAGTGAGGAGGGAGGTGTATCTATCAGCAGATTCTCATTCCTTAGGATGGGTGTCATAACACGTCAGCTCTGTGCGTTCTATATATGCAACATGCGTTTATGTTTTCTCCCACTTCTTTTTGGTTCTGAATCTGCTTTTATGTGAACGTGAGATCATTTTAGTTAGTCAAAATAATAATTCAAAATTTATAGTTGTGCAGGATTCTACTGTTCACAGTAGTGCCTGCACTCAGCAGTGTGATCCTGTGTACTTAAAAATGTGTTCAGAGGGTGGATCTCATGGGAATACTTAACTCTCAGAAGTGTCATTGGTATTAATTCATAAAACATGAGAAAACATTTAGCACATTGTATGTAAGGTACATAGTAAAATATTTGTGTTTACCAAGTAGTTTTTTTGTTATTATAATTAATGATTTTTATTATTTTACAACTATTGTATTGCTGAGAGAAAGTAGTCTGTATATACAAAAGTGTGAGTCACTCAGTCGTGTCTGACTCTGTGTGACCCCATGGACTGTAGCCCACCAGGCTCCTCTGTCCATGGGTTTTCCCAGGCACGAATACTGGAGTGTGTTGCCATTCCCTTTTCCAGGGGATCTTCCTGACCCAGGGATCAAACCTGGTTCTCCTGCATTGCAGGCATATTCTTTACTGTCCATAACACAAAATATATACAAAACCTCCCTATAATTTTCCAGCACCCCCCTGCATATTCCAGTAAACAGAGTGGAAGAAAAGTAAATAAGATCAAGTGCAAACACGGTGTCCTGAGGTAACCACTGCAATGGTGAGAAGCTGCGATGAAAGGAATTAAACATGCCCTTCTGTCATTCTGACTGACTGGGATGACAGATTTTTAATTCTCTCTCCAGCTTGAGAACCTTCTTCCCACTGGGGAAGTTTAGAACAGAGGAGAGATGATGTTATTATTCTCAGGAATTCCTCTCAGAAAAGGAATTGCATTTAGGGAAAAGTATTTTGCTGGGTGAGACATCGAGATACCTGGTTTGGCAGCATTACTGTGTACAAACCCTGGGTTGGAACTGGATTCTGGAGAGAAAGGAGAAACAGACAGAGGGACAAGACAGAAGACAGCCTGCTCTGACATCTCCCAGTGATATCCTTCCTCCCATATAATCTTTAGTACATTCTCCAAAAAAAAAAAAGGAAGGAAGGAAAAAATCACCCCAAATCTAGAAATGATTGTCTGGGGCTTCCTGGTGGCACTAGTGGTAAAGAAAACACCTACCAATGTAGGAAACATGAGAGATGCAGGTCTGATCCCTGGGTTGGGAAGACCCCCTGGAAGAGGGTAAGGCAACCCACTCCTGTATTCTTGCCTGGAGAAGCCCCCCAAAACAAAAGGACAGAAGAAAATGTATGGAGGTGATGGAGAGAGAGGCCTGGCAGGCTATGATCCAAGGGATCGCAAAGTGTACCATACGACTGAAGTGACTTAATACACACTCACATGCCTGGGGCAAGGGGGAAGGGTACTTTTGAAGTCAGCATCCAGGATTCATGGACAAGTGGAGAGGCAGGAGGGAGTAAGCCATTCACAGCCATTATGAGAATGAGTTTCATAATCTCAGGCTATACATTGGCTGTTTGAGCACAATTTAACCAGAGTGCTTACAAGAGGCAGCTTCCTGGTTGCATTCATTCATTCAACAGTATTTACTAGGGGCCTACAAAGAGCAGGAAGGCTGGGGTCATCTCTGCCTCAAGAAACCAAGGAAAGAAGTACAGGCCCGACTTTGAATGTAGGGGAAGGGAGGGGAGGGAGGTGTAAGCTGATCACAGCTGGGGCAGCAAGGAGAGCTTCCTCCTTGAGCACTTTCTCCCCAAAGGCTCTAAAACCATTCTCCAGCTGATGTAGATAGAATCATATATGCTAAAAATCAATCTCTTAAGACAGTATGTGATGTGATAATTTTTAAGACTACGGTGAAAGGAGCTTGAGGACGGAGAGCATTGTACAAAGGTGGAAAATGTGCGGCATTGGGCTATTGGAATGTTCTCTTAGCATCTAAAATGATGCCACGCCACGCCATCTGTCGTATCGAACTCTTGCAACCCCATAGACTGTAGCCAGCCAGGCTTCTCTGTTCATGGGATTTCCCAGGCAAGGATACAGGAGTGGGTTGCCATTTCCTTCTCCTGGGTATCTTCCCAACCCAGGGATTGAACCTGTGTCTCCTGCTTTGCAGACAGCTGAGCCACCAAGGAAGCCCGTATGAAGTAGCTTAGAGTAGCAGTAGAGAGTGAGTGAAGTCACTTAGTCGTGTCTGACTCTTTGTGACACCATGGACTGTAGCCTGCCAGGCTCCTCCGTCCATGGGATTTTCCAGGCAAGAGTACTGGGATGGGTTGTCATTTAGTATTTTGGCCATGTTGCACAGCATGTGGGATCTTAGTTCCCTAATCCAGGATAGAACCCACGACTTCTGCATTGGAAGCTCGAGTCTTAACCACTGGACCACCAGGAAATTGCCAAGAAGCTCTTTTTTTAAAACCAGGTTTACAAGGTCTATATTGTCATTTTTTCTGTACTCTTCCTCTATTCCCTCTTCTATAGCTACACTAATTTTATTGATCTTTTTGAATGTTGCCAGATCATTCCCACCTTAAGACATTTGTAATCTCTTTCTTCTGCCTGGAAAACTCTTTCCTGCATTTTTGCCTGGCTTGCTCCTTGACTAAGTTCAGGATTCCTGTCAAGGGTCCATTCATTTTCCTTTTTTCTCACCCTTATTTGTCTGTCAAATTTCTCTCACTCCCTGGAAATGTATTATTTGTTCATTTATGATCATCTAGTTTCCCAGTGGAATGTAAGCTCCACTCAGGCAGAAACTCTATCTTATCCATTGCATTGTCCTCAGAGTATACAGTGTGTTTTCAGTAAGCACTTTTAAATAAATAACCTACTGAACTCTGTGTGTGTGTGTGTGTGTGTGTGTGTGTGTACAGAAACTACAGAAGAAACTACACAATAAATGGAAGGTTCTGGCAAGCACTGGAGGATGGGATGCTTTGGGCAGATATGAGGCACTCCAGAATGCCATCAACATCATCATTCACGTGGCAATTATACTATCATTATGTGTTGCTGGAACCAAAGTCCCATGACCAGAACAAAAGGACACGGATAACTGTGGGTTAAACACTGTTCTGTACTCTTTCATAAATACTGTCTCATTTAGTTCTCACCCTAACAAGACTGACTCTTTTTTCATCTAGGCCAGATAAGGAAAGAGAAACCTGAAAAGGTAAAATCACTTAACCAAATTCATTCAAGAACGTGGTAAAGCCAGGATTTGAACCCAAGTTTTATGACTTTGAACCTATTGTTTTTCCTCCTATTGCTTCTTGTTCCTTTTATTGACATATAGTTGACTTAATTCTATTAGTTTCAGGAGTACAACATAGAGATTCAATACTGTTATACATCATATGTACCATATAGCATTATTATGATATTATGGACAATATTCTCTTGTTGTTTCTACATTGCTACCAAAGTTAGGAAAGCTCGTTATGATGAAAGAGGAGGAGAGAGAGAGAGAATGAAGAGGAATCCCTGCCTGAGAGGCTTCCACCCATTTCTGCATAAATCCACCCCTGTTGCTCCAGCATGGATTAAGTAGTCACTCTTTTAAATGAATTGTTGATAAGGTTCCTTTAGAAAACAGTACATGCTTTCTCCCACTTTTACTGATGATGAAGAGGAAAAGTTAAAATTTTACATAAGCTCCTGCTCGTTCTGCTGTGTACCTCAGCTTCCTCCTTACAAAGTCTGGATCACACAGGTCACATTGTCTTAGAAAGTGGGGACTTAACAATACTAGGAACTGGAGCTTATCTCACTCACCCTTGTCCTGCTCTTTGCAATTGCCCAGCTCCTACAAGCCTACTTAACATGCCTGTCCCTGTAAAGGTCAGGCATCCCCCTCCCCATCTTGACTGCTGTTCCCAAGCTCATGAAACCCCTTGGTTTAAACCAGCCTATTAGCAGCTAGTCTAATAGCTGTCTGTCTATAAAAACTCTGTAACCCCTTTGTTCGGGGCTCAGAGCTTGAAGTGTTAACTCCTCTGGGCCTGCTGAAGTAATAAACCTGAGTTCTCCAACTCTCTGAGGGTGGTGCTTGTTTTCTCAAGTACTGGTTTCTGCAATGTTTCTGGAGGCCCCAGTGAGATTCCAACCATGCCGGCCCCCTGAGCCATCAGACTGGTGGCTCGGCCAGGCTGGAGAGAAGGAACCCTGAGACGAATGAGGAGGCATGCCACCTGATGGTGTTCCAGGTTCTCTTTTGGACCAGTGTTCTGACTTTCCAGATGGCCAAGCCCCAGCTGGACTCATTGGAGGGACGGAACAACCTACCAAGAATGGCCACAGGATCAGGTAAGGCCATGGGGCTAGTCTCCAGTCAGGTCCTACTCCAATGGGTAGAAGAGACTGATCACCTCCTTGGAGCTCCCAGGAAGGGAGCATCAGATAGGGAGAACCGGGGACTCATGAGAAGGGAGGCATTGTGATAGCCTCTGAATGATTGTGAGTGTGTAATTGCTGACTGAATGGAGTAAGAGAAATTTTTCTTTATGGAACTGCAAAACTAATTCTTTTTGCATATGCAATTAAAAACTAGTTTGTTAAAAGGCCTGCCTAGGGAAAAGCTTGAAGTTAACCCTTTCCATGTCCTTGAAGTACACAGCCCACTTTGCGTGAGACCTCAGCCTTAGGCAAATTAGAACTTCAAGCAAAGAAAAAAAAAGGGGGGTCAAAAAGATTTTTAAATCTCAAAAAGAAAACTATAAGATCTCTCTCTGTCTGTCTGTATTTATTATGTCTCAGTGTATGCCTTTTGTTTTTTTCTGATAATATTGTTAAAGTTGTAAATGAGTTCTGAATTTATTGGCCTAAAAAAGTAACTGCTTACAAATCAAACAATTCCAAATACAAGAAAAATTAACCTAAATAAATTTCTGATTCATGTGAACTGGGAAATATTCAATATTAAGTATCTAGTATTAATGTTTGCTAATCTAATAAGGAAAGTAGGATGTTGTTTTTAATAAAAGAGGTATAAAAATAAAATTACATTTTATGAAGGGAAAAGAAAGTAGGTCTGACCTACACGTGGCTGTTACAAAAAGTGATTAGAAGGTTTGTGGAAAGTTTCCCTGAAGAAAAAGTTTTGTACATGGTTAAGACTGACAAAGTTTAAAATAAATTTAGTTAAGTTTATCTAAATGAGTTTAAAGTAAGCTGGTGCAAAAACTTAAATTCAGCCTTTCTGTTACGAGGTCATACTTTCTTCAGATGTTAAACTGCCTTTAATATTAAAGTTTCTTTACCTCTTAATTGATCTGTTCTATATTTACCTTTGAAATCTTTTGTTAACTTTGGCTAAGTAAATAACTATTATCTCACAGTGACTTGTATGCTCCTAACTGACTGTTATAAACCCTTTTGATATTTATCGACAAAACTTCCTAAATAACTTGACTTCTAGTTATATTTGGGATGCTTCAGAGGGCCCCTGAGACATCCCAGAGAGCTGTTAAGCTACCTGGGTTCATTGGACATGTTGAATTACATGAGAAGTACTGTTGAAGCGGTGATAAATCTTTTCAGGTTATACTGTATGGTTGATGTTACTAATATGGATGTCCTAAAATTATGAGAAATTCATATAGATCGGATATGCCCTGATAAAATATGGTCAATTATAATTCTAGTTATCATATTCAAGTGTTATGACCAAGTTTCTTTGTCAGTTGCAATAGAATCAGATTTTAAACAGGCCTTCTATGGTTTTACTCTCATGTGTTTAGAAAAATACTGGTAATTCTTCAAGATCTATGGAAAAGACTTTCTAAGATTAAGCAGATAAACAAATTTTGTTATTAACAGTAAGCTGGTACCAGACTGGAATTTGGTCTTCTCTCTGTTTAGAGAACAAAGTTTTCTTAGAATGCAGCTTTTGATAACAGATTATGAATTTCTTTGTCTTCAAGTGATTTATATTTGTTTTTAAAATCTTTTTGTTACTTTGGTAAACAAAACATTATTTCAGATTATAGTATGTGTAGACAAAGCTCATTCTGCTTCTACAAAAAAATAACCCCTCATGGTTAGACTTTTGTTATCCTGAAGTCCTTAAAACATGGCAATAGTCTGCTCCTAAATCAGGAAATTAAAAATGGATAAACAGCAGCTAAAAATCAAACAGCCAAGGCTATGGGAAATCCAAGACAGACGCTTGGCTTTTCCTGGCTCCCTGACAGACCTCATTGTTATTTGATGGGTTAAAGCCTTCTCTGGCTACAGTGTTAATGCCCTCACAATGAGTTCTCAAAAAAAAAAAAAAAAAAAGAAGAAAAAGAATTATGTTTCACTGAATATTAAGGTCTGCTACTGCAGTTTCGTTAATTAAAGTCTGTGCTTACTAAGACTCACTTCTGAGATAGTTCCTTGTTATGTTATATTGCTAAAAGGTTTAATTAAGCTACTAAAAAGGACAGTCTAAGATTGTTTCTAAAGCTTATCTCAGTAACCAATCTTTGGATAAAGGTCAGATGCTCCATGATGTACAACCAGGAGATTAACACTTGGCTATAATCATTTAACTGAGTCAGATGACCTGGGATATACTGGGCTATACCTAATGAAAGTCCTTGACTGAATTCTTGCTGTGACCTTACTAATAACTGCTAGCTATATTATTTTCTATATAGTTTGTTTCAGAAGATTATTTCTTACATTACCAAATATGTGACTGAGCCTGTGATAAAATACTGATATGCAGTCCCATATGAGATCGATGATTGTAATAATGTATGGATGTGAGAGTTGGACTATAAAGAAAGCTGAGCGCCAGAATTGATGCTTCTGAACTGTGATGTTGGAGAAGACTCTTGAGAGTCCCTTGGACTGCAAGGAGATCCAACCAGTCCATCCTAAAGGAGATCAGCAGTGGGTGTTCATTGGAAGGACTGATGTTGAGCTGAAATTCTAATACTTTGGCCACCTCATGCGAAGAGCTGACTCATTTGAAAAGACCCTGATGCTGGGAAAGATTGAAGGCAGGAGAAGGGGAGGACAGAGGATGAGATGGATGGATGGCATCACCGACTCAATGAACATGAGTTTGAGTAAACTCCGGGAGTTGGTGAAGGACAGGGAGGCCTGGCGTGCTGTGGTCCATGGGGTCGCAAAGAGCCGGATACGACTGAGTGACTGAACTGAGCTGAACTGAACTCTAGATGTGGGAAGAAGCAACAAGAGGAAATATTTTCCTGGACCAAGAGGCTAGTAAGACAGGTATAGTCCAGAGAGTTTTGCTACTTAGAAGGCCTGGTCTAGTGACAAAATATTGAGTGGCCTGTCAATGGAATCTTTGTTAGACCTGGGAATGAGCCTTCCCAGCACCACGGGACACAATGACCATGAAATGCCCCCCAAACATAGTCAAATATGTGGCTATGAAGGGGTCCTATGAAAGTTGGCCCTTGCCAGCTGCCTCTACAAAGATTAAATCATGACCACTACAAGATGCTGACCTTCAAGAACCCCTTGAAAGGAGTTGAGGGTGGAGACAAAAAATAAGACACTCTGTGCTCTGGAAAAAATCCAGAAAAACAGGCCTTCAGATAGTCAGATGTTTTCAGGTAAAGATTTTCATGAGTCCAAATTCTTTTAAGTTCTGTTTTTCTTTTTCAAAGTGCTTATAGTAAGGAGCTCACCGCATTGCATAAGGAATTTGGTTAAGCAAAATGAACAAGTGGAAGAATTTCTGCTCATTGAGTTATTGATGGTATCTATTGCTTTCTCTACAGAGCTAAGAGAGAGGCTAATTCTTCCTCTCTGAGATGATTCACTTGCGGTTTTGGTCTTTTTAACCTCAGAACAAGCAAATGGACTAGGTGACCTTGAAGGTTACCCCATAAGCCCTCAAGATCTGTGCTCAGATGATAAGTCAAAAATCAAAACAAAGATAGTGGAGACTTTCAGTTGGGCTCCTCTTCTCTGCTCTGGCAACCATAATTAGTGCTCTCCTCTTAAGCCAGGCAGATGCATGCCAGGTTTTGGAGCGTTCTTATTTGTGTAATACTGGAGTTGGCTGCCCATGAAAAAATACAGACAGACAGAAAGGAGAAGACAAGATGAAGGGCAACTTTGAATACTTATGAATACAACTCAAATGTTGATGATGCAAACACAATGATTATGTAACTTCATATTTGGCAGACTAGCTGTCTTTCCCACCTCACAGGAGGCTTATGGACAATAGAGCATTTCTGAAGAAAAAAGTTGGGGAATATGGTTTTCTTTGTGTCAGAAGTCCCATTAGTTATATGCATTATTCTGTTGGAAATGGACCATCATAGTAGAATATTATGCATTGTGATGCCTGCCATGAGTCAGCTGAGCTATCTTTCATTTCAAAAATGTATCCTTGCTCCCCATCTTCTTTCACCTGTCCCTTGATTTTCACAAGATTTCAGCTATCATCAAAACCATACACTCATTTCTACTGCTTTCTCCAGCTAAGCTCACAACTTGATTATGGGAAATCCCCACCCTGGGTATTCAGATTCATTTCTATTACATTTTTGCTTCTTTCAAGTTACTTGCAAAGGTGCAGTTGGGGAGTTACTTGGAGCCATAGCCATCGGTTTGATGAATTTTGATTGAAAAACACTCTTCCAGTCTTTTGCCCTAATCTGTTACTGACAATGCTCTCATCTTTACACACTATCTCAAATGCTTATTTTTTTTTTCTAAAATTTGAATACCAATGAATCCCAAAGGGGGTGATATATATGTGAAAAAATAAGAAAGCATCTCAGTCACAGTAGCAGGGGTTATATAAATTATGATATACAGGCTCAAAGTCATGTATGCACTATCATTCACTTACTTTGTTGTTCAGTTGCTCAGTTATGTCCAGACTATTTGCAACCCCATGGACTGCATCACACCAGGCTTCCCTGTCTTTCACTATCTCCTGGAGTTTGCTCAAGGCTGTTTACTTAACAATTATTTATTGAATCTAGGTGCCAAACTCTGTGCATATCACTAGAGTAAAGGCAAAAGAAACTGTCTCTTGGTGGAAATAGTCTAGTGGATGGGGAAAAGCAGCAAGAAAAAAAAAAGGTAGTAGTTATACAACACAGTAAGTGTTAAAATAGAAGTGAGATCAGACATTGTAGTAACCAAAATACTCATCAGCAGATGGATGGATTAAAAAAAACATGGTACATATATACAATGGAATATTCAGTTCAGTTCAGTTGCTCAGTCGTGTCCGACTCTTTGCGATCCCATGAATCGCAGCATGCCAGGCTTCACTGTCCATCACCGACACCCGGAGTTTACTCAAACTCATGTCCATTGAGTCGGTGATGCCATCCAACCATCTCATCCTCTGTCATCCCCTTCTCCTCCTGCCCCCCAGTCCCTCCAAGCATTAGGGTCTTTTCCAATGAGTCAACTCTTCGCATCAGGTGGCCAAAGTATTGGAGTTTCAGCTTCAGCATCACTCCTTCCAGTGAACACCCAGGACTGATCTCCTTTAGGATGGACTGGTTGGATCTCCTTGCAGTCCAAGGGACTCTCAAGAGTCTTCTCCAACACCATAGTTCAAAAGCATCAATTTTCCAGCGCTCAGCTTTCCTCACAGTCCAACTCTCACATCCATGCATGACTACTGGAAAAACCATAGCCTTGACCAGACGGACCTTTGTTGGCAAAGTAATGTCTCTGCTTTTTAGTATGCTATCTAGGTTGGTCATAACTTTCCTTCCAAGGAGTAAGCGTCTTTTAATTTCATGGCTGCAGTCACCATCTGCAATGATTTTGGAGCCCCCAAAAATAAAGTCTGATACTGTTTCCCCATCTATTTCCCATGAGGTGATGGGACCAGATGCCATGATTTTAGTTTTCTGAATGTTGAGCTTTAAGCCAACTTTTTCACTCTCCTCTTTCACTTTCATCAAGAGGCTTTTTAGTTCCTCTTCACTTTCTGTCATAAGGGTGGTGTCATCTGCATATCTGAGGTTATTGATATTTCTCCCGGCAATCTTAATTCTAGCTTGTGCTTCCTCCAGCCCAGCGTTTCTCATGATGTACTCTGCATATAAGTTAAATAATCAGGGTGACGATATACAGCCTTGATGTACTCCTTTTCCTATTTGGAATATTACTCAACCATAAAAAAGAACAAAGTAATGCTATTTGCAGTAACATGGATGGACCTAGAGATAATTATACTAAGTGAAGTAAGTCAGAGAAAGACAAATATATGATATAACTCATGCACAGTCTAATTTTAAAAAATGATACAGTGAACTTATTTACCAAACAGAAACAGACTGACAGGTATCCAAAACACACTCATGGTTACCAAAGGGGAAACAAGTCAGGCAGAGGGATAAATCAGGACCTTGGGCTGAGCATAAACACAGTACTATATATAAGATAGATAAATCCAGTCAATCCTAAGGGACATCAACCCTGAATATTCGTTGGAAGGAGAGATGCTAAAGCTGAAGCTCCAACACTTTGGCCACCCAATATGAAAAGACCCTGGTGCTGGGAAAGGTTGAGGGCAGATGGATAATGGGGCAACAGAGGATGAGATGGTTGGATGGCATAACTGACTCAATGGACATGAGTCTGAGCAACTCCAGGATATAGTGAAGGACAGGGATGCCTGGTGTGTTGCAGCCCATCGGGTTGCAAAGGGTTGGACATGACTTAGTGACTAAACAACAGCAGCAGATAAGGTCTAGCACAGGGAACACTACTCAACATTCTGTGATAACCTATATGAGAAGGGGGGCTTCCCTGCTGGCTCAGACAGTAAAGAGTCAGCCTGCAGTGCAGGGAGACCTGGGTTTGATCCCTGGGTTGGGAAGATCCCCTGGAGAAGGGCATGGCAACCCACTCCAGTACTCTTGCCTGGGACATCCCATGGACAGATGGACCTGGCAGGCCACAGTCCATGGGGTCGCAAAGAGTTGGACAGGACTGAGTGATATCTTATCTGATAGGAGAAAAGAATCTAAAAATGAATGGATATATATGTATGCATAACTGAATCATGTTGCTGTACCCCTGAAGCTAGCAACATTTAAATCAACCATGCTCCAATAAAATTAAAATTAAAAAAAATAAAATGTAGGTGAAAATAGTATGCTTTAGAAGAATAGAGGAAGTAGCAATCAATTCAGCCAGAAAATTACAATGTCTAGAAAACTAGGCATTATAGAAGCTCATGTAGCTCTAAGAAAGACTTTAATGATACAATGTATAGTGAATAAATAAACTTGAATTAATGCTATGGACACATTATATGACATATGGGTGAGTAGGGGAAGGTGAAGGCAATGAGGGAAGATGAAGTTAATGGGTTAAAGTGGTAGATTTCTAGTGGTAGGGTTTTGTTTTGCTTTGCTTTCTCTTTAATTTTTTGTAATAAATGAAAATTTGGTAGTGGTTTAGTCACTAAGTCATGTCTGACTCTTGTGATCCCATGGGCTATAGCCTGATAGGCGCCTCTGTCCATGGGATTTTCCAGGCAATAATACTGGAGTGGTTTGCCATTTCTTTCTCCAGGGGATCTTCCCAATCCAGGGATCAAGTCTGGGTTTCCTGCACTGCAGGCAGATTCTTTACCAGCTGAGCTACCAGGGAATGGAGGCTTGTGTGAAGCATTGCTTTCTAAAATGGATCTTGTCTAAATAAGAGGTGGCACAAAAACAAACTCACCGACTTCTTGTAATAGGCGTGTGAATCTGATATGTGGGTCCATCTTAGCGTCACTGAAAAGGCCCCATGTGAGAACTACAGCAACTATTTTCTCCTTATATTAGCTGGCATATGTTGTCATTAAGCAGGAAGTCTGCTGTAGAATCAAAAATTCTCTGGATAAAAGGTATTAACTGCTCAACCATGGTTAATGTGAAGGATTTAATGACTAATATGATAAATTTATGGATGATGCTAACATTTGCCCAGTTTTCTGGAGGTAGGGTTAACATTTGAATTACAGTTTAATTTATATTAATATATATTTTAATGTATAATGCCATACATTTTATTTGATGATTTATTCCTCTTTTCTTTGGACAATTTAAAAGTACCCTATGTTAGGAAATAGATTTTGCTTTTTTTTGGTAACTAGCATTTTGAGCCTGGATAGTGGATCATTTGAATATTATCCTTGGTTCCTCACGAATAATATGTTAATATTAACTCTGATTTCTTCCTGCTCAAATTTTACTATTTATCATTAAAAATCCATATCAAGCTGCACTCCAGTGAAATCTTTTCTGTCAACAACAAATTCTAAGTGGGAGCTCTTTTTCCTTTTCTTAATTCCTATTTCTTTAAACATAGATTGATAATTGATTGTTTCTCAGTATCTAAATATTTACATGTGCTAGTCTTTACCACTATGCTTAATTATAAATTTCTTAAGGGGAGGTAATTTTATCTTATATCACTTACCCTTAGTACCTCGCTTAGGGCTAAAAGCTCTTTATAAGAGCTTAAAAAATGCTTATTTTATTTTAAAAAAGATTGCTTTATACTTTCATAACACACACATACATATCTGTTACTTTCAACTCTAGTGGACACAGCTTTCAAAAATCCTCTTGTATAGGTATATGTCCAATTGAACTTTTAATTTCCCAAAGTGGAACATCCACATACACACAATCGGCCAGATTCCTTGCAAAACCATCAGTTACTTCCAAAACATGGTTCCTGCTGGTTTATACTAAATTTTATCCTAGTCCAGGACAACTTGCTGCAACATCTATAACTGGGTGAACTACACAGGCTACTCAAGGTCAAGCCTAATTATCCACATTTGCACCCATCTGTGCTCAGTCGTGTCCAACTCTTTATGACCCCATAGACTGTAGTCCACCAGGCTTCCCTGTTCGTGGAATCTCCCAGGCAAGAATTCTGGAGTGGATTGCCATTTCCTTCTCCAGGGGAACCTTCCTGACCCAGGGATCGAACACATGCCTCCTGCATCTCCTGCACTGGTAGGCAGATTCTTTACCACTGCACCATAGGAAGCCTGGCAGATGTGAAAGACTTTAAGATGAGCATTTGTTCATTAATGGAGGGGCATGCTGTTCTCCGCAGAATTCAGCAAAACTCTAGCTGAAATATAAGGGTATTCATTTTAAAGTAACGTTCCCAGGTCATTAAGCACCTTGAGATGCGATGGTCTCTGTAGGAAGAGAGAATTTGCATCTAGATGTGCTCCAATCTGGCTCTGTTCCTAAAAGCTGTGTGACCTGGGGCAGCTCCAGTGCCCTTGTGGAGCCTCAGGTCCGGCTGATGCGCAGTGGCTCAGTCTGTCCGACTGCTTGCGACCTCATGGACTATAACCCACCAGGCTCCTCTGTTCATGGAATTTCCCAAGCAAGAATACTAGAGTGGGTTGCCATTTCTTCCTCCAGGGGATCATCCCGACCCACGTCTTCTGTTTCTCCTGCATTGTAGATGGATTCTTTACCATTGAGCCATCAGGGAAGCTCGTGCAGGGCCTCAGACCCCTGCCTAGAACACAAAGTTGTTTTACCAATGGATCACTAAGGACTGTCTTTGCTCAGACTATGATTCACTATTACTTAGCTGAATACCTAGACCTAATTTTTATTGTGCACTTACTATGTGTGAGGCAATTTTTATGGGTTTGCACTATATATCAGGCTGAAACTGAGTTTAACTACAATGAAGATATATTTGCTAAAATATATACACTTGCCTTGTCTGAAAGCTGAAAGCTACTGACCAGCCAGTATCTTGTTCTCTCTTCAAAATCTAAAACAAGTTGGATGCTCCTTTAATGCAGTCATTTTCCAGTCACTAAGCAAGTCATTCATCCTTAAACTGTGTTCAGTGGAGCAGCTGATACTCCTTCCAAAGGTTAGGTTTTAAAGGTGTTTATTCTAAATGGATTTAAGGAAATGAGATCACACAAGCTTTTTTTATTTTTATTTTTCTGAAGTGGACATCAGTCTATGATTTAGTTGCTATTTAAAAAATTATACCAGTGTCAGACTTTTAATTTTGGGGGCTCCAAAATCACTGCAGATGGTGATTGCAGCCATGAAATTAAAAGATGCTTACTCCTTGGAAGGAAAGTGATGACAAACCTAGATAGCATATTTAAAAGTAGAGACATTACTTTGCCAACAAAGGTCCGTCTAGTCAAGGCTATGATTTTTTCAGTGGTCATGTATGGGTGTGAGAGTTGGATGGTGAAGAAAGCTGAGCACTGAAGAACTGATGCTCTTTAACTGTGGTGTTGGAGAAGACACTTGAGAGTCCCTTGGACTGCAAGGAGATCCAACCAGTCCATCCTGAAGGAGATCAGTCCTGGGTGTTCATTGGAAGGACTGATGCTGAAGATGAAACCAAATACTTTGGCCACCTGATGCGAAGAGTTGACTCATTGGAAAAGACCCTGATGCTGGGAGGGATTGGGGGCAGGATGAGAAGGGGGCGACAGAGGATGAGATGGCTGGATGGCATCACCGACTCGATGGACATGGGTTTGGGTGGACTCCGGGAGTTGGTGATGGACAGGGAGGCCTGGCGTGCTGCGATTCATGGGGTCGCAAAGAGTCAGACACGACTGAGCGACTGAACTGGACTGAAAAAATTATGTGTTAGGTTTCTATGATACACTTTCCTTGATACCCACTGTGGTAGCCTGTCTCCACGATGACAGCCATCAATACCATTTTCCCCTTGAAAGGGAAGGTCCACCCCTCTTCTTGCTTGAATCTGGGCTGGTCCATAACTACTCTAACCAACACAGTGTAGAGAAAGTGGTACCATGTGACTTCTGAGTCTAGGTCACTCGAAGCTTTTCTACCTCCACCTGAGGCCTTTGGAATGCTCACTTTGGGGAGGCCAGCTGTCACGTAAGAAGCTCAACTGCTCTGAGACCACTATGCTGTGGAGAAGCCCAAGCTAGCCTTGTGAAGAAGTTTCACGCAGAGATGACCAATCAGGTCTCCACCAGTCCAGCCAGTGCAGCCTGAGCACCAGTAAGGATGTCTTCAGACAACTCCACTTCAGCCAGAATCTGACTGCAAATATACAAGGACTCAAGCAAGTACTGCCCAGCTGAGGCTAGAACTACCAATGCATGCGAGAGAAGTGTAAATTATTACTGTAAACCACTACATATTGGAGTGGTTTGTTACATCACTCTAGATAAATAGAAAATACAATAAGCTCAAGAGACCACAGTGGATAGAAATTTATTCCTTATATACCCTACATGCATTTGATTCTACTAGAGGGTTCAGATTAGGGTCAGCCCAGAATTTCATTTTATTTTTTGTGCTGGTTAAATGTTGGTGGAGTAGAGCATTCAAGCACACTTAGAATGCAGAATCAAGAGTCAAAAGGTCTATAGAGACCAAACTCAACTATACCTAAAGAAAGAAAGACATTGTGCCTGGGACCTCAGGTTCCAAATTAGTGCACGTGGCTGGAAATGAAGCAAACAAAATACCAAGACAGAGAATCTAAAATGGATTAGGAAGGCCATTAACCAGAAATCATAAACCACATAAACTAGATGGAAGAATGCCTGGATGAGAGAATGATGGAAGAGAGAAAACAATTATGCTTTGTGTGTAGGTAGAACCCGTTAGGTAACTGACAATCTGAGTTCACAAACCCCTTCAGCTTAATTGCAGTGTCTAATTGTGAGAGTGTGTGCATGTACGTATGTGGTGGGAGAGGCCTGACGAGGAGGAGACTCATTGGGCTTTCTGCCCTGGAAGCAATAGATTTATGGGTGGGTGACTAGTTTCCTCTGGTGTCTCCCTGGAAGAGACTGCCATCCAGGCTGCTGGGATGCCCTGCCAGGAGTCTTTTTCTGAAATCTTGAGAAGTCAGTATACATGATAATGGATATCTCTAAGTCTAATAAAAGAGGGACTGTCCTAAGGAATGTTACAGCATGAGAAAAGATACTGATTTCTAGGACTTGAGAACTGTCAGACACGTTATTTAACATAGCTCTAAAGGAAAATGTACTCAAATAGTGGATTTTAAATGATAAAATTGTCCTCTCAATAGGAGATCCTCTATGTGCGTGTGTGCATGCGTGTGTACTAAGTCACTTCAGTCGTGTCCGACTCTTTGTGACCCCATGGACCATAGCCCACCAGGCTCTTCTGTCCATGGGATTCTCCAGGCAAGAAGACTGGAGTGGGTTGCCATTTCCTTCTCCAGCAGATCCTCTATAGGTGATATTAAATAATTGTTACAGTGCTTAAGCTTTTGAGAGGACTGTTTTCCAGAACTTCTTTCTTAGATACATAACAGTGATGTGATACTGATTTTAAATACTTAACAGGATAAGCTCAGTGAAAAGACCAGGCATGAACCAGAGAGTTTGAAAACCACCGTTCACTGAAGAAGTGCTCTGGAGGGATATGCCTGAGAGGTAGGACAGAATGGCATTATTCCAAAAGCAACACGTAAGTTGTTTTTTTTTCTAACTTGTAATAGGTTTTTATCTCAAACAGCGTTATAAAGAATCATTAGTTTTATTGAGCAGACTTCAGTAAACAGTCTGTACATATTATGGAGCCAACCAATGGTATTAATAGGCTTAAAAGAAGAAGAAAGAGAATGAAGATTGGGTGTTAGCTTCCTTTTGGGCCCTTCCTTATAAATAATTTAACAAATCTGAGTCAGTGGGGTTCAAGGAAATGCCTTAATAACAGTATTGTGGAAAATCTTTTCTTGAGACATGGGACTTTTGGATGGTTCTTTGTTTATCATATGGCCAACTGGATTTGCTAGAATATAGCTTCTGCATTCTTGACACCCTATTCAATCAGTCAAGCGTCTGTTGAGCACCACCTGAAAGCCTAGTGCTATAAGTGCCATAAAGCAATAGTTCTGACATTAGTAGAATTAGAATTCTGTAAGTCATGAGTGTAAGTGTGAGTGTGAAAGTCGCTCATTTGTGTCTGACTCTTTGCAACCCCATGGACTACACAGTTTATGGAATTCTCCAGGCTAGAATACTGGAGTGGGTAACCTTTCCCTTCTCCAGGGGATCTTCCCAACCCAGGGATCAAACCCAGGTCTCCCGCATTGCAGGTGGATTCTTCACCAGCTGAGTCACAGGGAAGCCCCAAAAGTAGGGAAACTATCATTATAGTTGACAAGTCTCTTTTATTTGCTGAGAAAGCAGATATAAAACAACTGCTACCTGTCCTCATAATTATTCTTCACTGCATCCTGCAAGGAACTTTACTCAGACTCTCAAGTGGAAGTCACTGCACTATGTAGTACCTAAAATTCATGTCAAACATATTCCCACCTGCCTAATCATTTTCTCCTGATGTATCAGCTTAATTCTCAGTTGAACAGTGACTAAAGCTGATGTCCCCTGCAAGACAGTTCCAAATGACTTTCCTGAGATATTTTAGATTGATCGTTACACAGCAATTCATTAATTCTAGACCATAACTGTCAATGTATGTTTATACAATTTTAAAGACTTTCTTTACTACCTAAGGTTTTCAACAAAAAAATATCAAAAAAATAGAACCCTTTCTTCAGTCGAAATCTTATTCAGGAAGGCCTGCCTCTGAAATAGATCAAAGTGAGCTGTCTGAAACAGACTGCTGGGTTCCCCTTCCCATCTTCCCGAGGCCACAGGATCACCTCCACACAACTCCCAGGACCACATACAGCAGTTTTGAATGGTTACTAACCTAACAGAGCTAGAGACTCGTAGAACTTCTAGGTCAGAAGATCTCTTAGAGATGATCACAAATGACAGAATACTAAATGAAGTGAGACAGAGAAAGGCAAATATCGTATGATATTACTTTTATGTGGAATCTAAAAAAGGGTACAGATGAACTTATCTACAAAATAGAAATAGAAAATATAGATAAAACAAACTTATGGTTACTGGAGGGAAAGGGAGAAGGGATAAACTGGGAGACTGGGATTGACACGTACACACCACTACATATAAAATAGGTAATTAATAAGGACCTATTGTATACCACAGGGAATTCTACTCAATATTCTATAATGGCCTATATGGGGAAAGCATCTAAAGAAAAGTGGCCATATGCATATGTATGACTAATTCACTTTGCTGTACACCTTGAGACTAACGCAACATTGTAAAGCAACTGTACTCCAATAACTTATTTTTTAAATGACAGAATAGCAGAGCAATAAGAGTTTTGGAGCTCAACTGGTGATCCCCCTCCATTCACAAATAAGAAAACCGAGGCCCAGAGGGTCACAAAATACCAGGACTCTTCACCATCTACTGCCGACAGTGTCATTCCTACTTAGTGGCAGACACGGGGTTAAAAATTAGGACTGTTGCTCTATGTCAAACATTCTTAGCTCATTTGCAACTCTTTTGGAGGCATTATGTACAGGGAAAATGGTAGGATTATTTGGAAAGGAATTATTTAAAGCAGAGACAATATCTAGCCAAGAAGAGGAAGTTTGAGACAGGCAGAACAAGAATGGACAAACAGATCCTATACCTTGCTAGCTCCTCTTACGTACAAGACAGGGAGCTATCGAATCACTATCTGTAAGAGGCTTCCAATTTATTTACATAAAAAAGAGGTTAAAAAAAGAATCTCTACGACTTCTGCAATGTTCTGAGAAGACCAATCCAAGTGATAAGAAGTTTACAAAAATACTGATGATTGATAAATTGAAAGTTACATAAATGAGTGACAAAAAATTGCTGCTCCATAATCACAGAGGTTACAGATGAAAGTTAAACCCTCAGCCAACAGTTGCACTTATAAAAGCTTGTTTATTTTCCCTAGTAAAATTTTCATACACTTTGGGAGGGGGTGTTCGTTGCTTTGCAGGATGCAGAGCTGAGCTGGGGCACAGCTGGTCCATCCATCAGATTGAATATTACAGTGTGAGCACCACCAACATGGGCAACCCATTGAACACAGATAAATGAGTCCTGGGAGCATGTGGTATAGGCAGCTTGATGTACCAATATTGTTTTTTGTCCAACTTGAACTCACAGAGCTCAATACATGTAAACTCTCTCTCCCTATCTTCCTTTCATTCCTTTTCTTTTTCTTTCCTAATTCAACTTATTTCAACACATGAGAAATAAGTTGTATATGTGTGTTTAGATTAACTAGATAGAAACCCCATATTTTTTCCTAATCTTTAGTAACCATTTGGATTCATATTTCTATCACATTTAAGAGAATGGCATACTCATGTCTATAAAATTCATCCATTAGCAAACAGTTCTAATTTAGGAAGCACAACAACTGAGAAAGCGGAAACAGACTCTCTAACTGTGCCAATTCATTTATTTTTCTTCTGTTAAAATCCTCTAACACAACATTGGACTATAAAGCAATTATACTCCCATAAAAAAACACTATGAGTATATTAAGGGGAATTTTTCAAAGAGGAAAAAATTCATTCTCATCTTTGCATTAGAACTGCTCCCATTTGCCCATGTTTGCATTCAATCTGTGTCTACATTCTTAGGTATTTCTAAAATAATTGAAATCTTGATGTGTCATATAATTTTGCTTTCTATTTTGATCACTTTGCATAATGTAAGCATCTGTCTATGTGGCTACCTAGTCTCCTTGTCGGGGTAAACAAAGCCAGCACATGTGATGGGGGGGTAGAAGGAAATGAAAACTAGTAATCTTGGTTAGAACCAAGTTTCTTTGTCTTTTGAATCTCACTATATCAAACACGGGACTTCCCTGGTAACTCAGTAGTAAGAATCTGCCTGCCAATGCAGGAAACATGGGTTTGATCCCTGGGTCAGGAAGATTCCCTGGAGAAGGAAGTGGCAACCCAATGCAGACTTCTTGCCAGGAGAATCCCATGGACAGAGGAGCCTGGTGGGCTGTAGTCCATGGGGTCACAAAGAGCAGAGCATGACTCTGTGACTAAACAACAAAACTACAACATGTCAAACAGCGAGGAAATGCAAATGTTGCTGATTTCAAATTATTTTTCTTTAATTGCCCATCTGAATAAAGGGAGAATTTGAGCCCATTACATGGGTAAATTAACCAAAATGTAATGTTTTCTTTTAAAGGAAAATGACTGCATTAACCTTCCATATGAGAAATACAACTTGTATGATATCCCTCTTAGAATACTGGAATCACTTTTTATTAACCTAGCTTTTTGATACAGTGCATTGTTTTTAAAAATGAAGCACTAACCTAATCCTCTTTAAATCACTTCCTGTGATGGGTTCTTGAAACCTTTGTGTTGTTTTATATACTTAAAATGCCAGACAGAATTAAAGGGTATTATTTAAATATAGCATATTTGTGAATAGACAAATGTCGATTCATTTCTTAAGGGTAGGTATTTTTATCTGATTCATTTCTCTTTGTCTTCACAATTTCCAGCACAGGGATATACAAATAGTATATGATCCATAAAAGTTCATTGAACTAAATTGATCTTTGCTTCAAAATAATCAGTTACCAGGAGACATATCTACCCGATAAAACTAAGCTGGTTTGCAACCTAAGTTTTCAGGAGCCATTTAGGGCATGCACCATTCAGCTTCGTTGGTGGAAATATATACACTCAAATCTGAAAATGTATTACCTTGAGTAATTTTGCTATTTCAGTCATGGATTAAATCAATTAACTGATTTCTGACTCCACAAGGATTTGGATCACATGGCCTTTTATATTCTGTCATTTTGTTTAAATTCAGTTTGAGTTTCTGCATATTCGTTTACTTTATAGAGAGTGTATATTATATAATACCCATATCAGAAAAGAATTCCAAATTAAGCCCAGGGCCCCTGATGTATCCCCTCAGAGGACTGACTTCCTCGTAACTCCATCACCATCTGTTATCATGTATTTGTGTGGTTACCCGATTACAGCTTTTACCCCCGAGTCTGTGATGGCCATGAGAGCAGGGGTTTCATCTGTTTGTGTATTATTTTATCCCTAGAGTTTGGAACAGTCTCTGGTCCATAGTGCATATTCAAGAAAGGCGGTTGAACAAATTACTGAAATCCAAAGGAAAACAGAATTGGAGCTCAGTTTTGAGGACAGGTGAAAGAACTGAGATACCAGCAGGATGAGGAAAGGACACCACGTAGGATGATGGCTTGCAAAGGGGGTTCGGGTAGGGGCAGAAAGATTAGGGGTGATGTCTAAGGGCTCTTGCTTAATACATCAGGGGCCTCTGAGTCTTAGGAGCAGGTATGTACATACCAGAGTTCTTTCTGAAAACAGGTTTGGGTTTTTATATGACTTGATTTCTGAAACCATCAAGAAGTCCAAAAATACTGAGTAGGCACAGATATGGGAGGCTTGTGTTCTTAGACACATGCAGTTAGGCTGTCTTTGCCATGTAAGAGCGAATTTCCGTGATGCACAGAAATAGGCAGTGTTTCTGAAAGTGGCCAGTTACTGGGTGCTGTGGTTCCTTCCCCTGGAAAAAGAAAAAGTTTAACCATTTGCCCAATAGCACAAGGGGCTTCCCTGGTGGCTCAGATGGTAAAGCCATTGTGGCTCTGCCTGCAATGCGTGAGACTCAGGTTCAACCCCTGGCTCAGGAAGATTCCCTGGAGAAGGGCATGGCTGCCCACTCCAGTATTCTTGCCTGGAGAATTCCATGGACAGATGACCTGGTGGGCTACAGTCCATGGGGTCACAAAAAGTTGGACACAACTGAGCCACGAACACTTTCACTTTCCAATAGCACATGACTCTCACCTGGGTAAATTTTTTCACTTTCCCAAAAGTAAAAACCCGAGATCATACAGATTCAATGGTCAGTAAGATAGGCAGGTCAGGCATTTCTCACTGGTCTATAAAGTTATGTGTCCACCATGGACATATTAGATATTTGGAAAATTTTTTTTGTAGCCATCTGTTTGTAGCCATTTCAATCTAAGGCAATTTGATTGCTGTGCTTTTTAATCCTGGCCTGGTGAGGGAATAATCATATCCTGAGCTTCTCAACTTCTCTGAGGTGATGTCAGAACAAATGGAAGGTTCTAGAATGTTCCTCAGGTCCTCCTTTCTCTTCTCTCTCCCTTTCTCTTGCAATTCTGTGTTCCATCTCCTTCCCCCCCCCCCCGCCCAGAGTTTTTATCTGTTTCACCATATGTCCTTGGACATGTGATATCCAATATCCCAAATTGGTGTACTTATTTTGTACATAGAAAGTTCAGTCTTTACTTCTTCCCGAAGTTTTATTAAAAGAATGTGTGTATTTGGTTGCTCATTTGTGTCCAGCTGTCTGTGACCCCATGGACTGTAACTCACCAGGCTCCTCTGTCCATGGAATTCTCCAGGCAAGAATACTGAAGCCAGTTGCCATTTCCTTCTCCAGGGGATCTTCCCTACCCAGGGATCAAACCTAAGTCTGCTGCATTGCAGGTGGACGCATTACCGCTAGCACCACCTAGGAAGTCCTCAAAGACTGTGGCTGCTCCCAAATGTCCCATTGGGCTGTAGGCCTGTATTTTTTGCATGTGTTATGTTTGGGTGATTTTTGTCTGAGATTCTCTTCAGCTACTAAGGGGAGTAAAATGACAGCAAGTTGGATATATTTTGGATACATTATTTTTGCTATATTTTTAATACATCATCTTTTATTTTGATTGTAGCTTTGACAGAAATACATTTTGCAAATCCCACCTCTCCAGGGCAGACAAGTCAAAAAAGAGGAAAAAAAATCTTGGAAAAGCATCCAAAATGCATAGACGGCCTTATCATTCTGAGATAGTCAGTCCAGCCCAGTATTCCTTCTTTGTCAGATTTCCGTTAAAGCTATCAAGAATGGATTCAGTGGACTGCACTTCCTGTCTGTCTTCCTAGAGATGTAAACCCTGGTGGCATCAGAACCATATGAATAGGGACTACATGTACTGATAAGCAATTAGCACTGAGGTTAAAAAAAAAAAAAAAAGGATGATAAGGTCTAGGACTATCATGGGCAAAGACATTAAGATTTATTTCCAGTGTTATCTGGAGAGTTTTGCTAGCCATGCAAAGCTTCTTCTGGGAGAGTTAGGGAGGCAAAAAGCATAAGGACAGATTATATTGTTTGCAAACATTTATTAATCAAAACAGGAAACTGACTGCACAATTGAAACACAGTCACAAAATTGATTTTAAATGGGGGGGAAAGGCACAGAAAACATGGACGCTTTGAGAATTGAAAGGAAGAAATTCTTACCTGAGATTAAAAAAAAAAAATCTTTACCAGAGATCAAAATAAAGAGAGGCCATGAAAGAGAGGAATTGTGAGGAGGTTGCTTTTACAAATGATTTGGGATTGAAATAATTTATATGGCTTATATTCTGCCATTGAACGCCAAGATGAAAAATTTATAGAACTGTAGAAAATGGCCTGCATTAGATCAGAACTCTAAAAAATAGAACATAAGCTCAACCCCAGGCCCAGTGAGATTTCAATTTTATTAGGAAATACAAGCTGTCCATGAAATGCAATTTTAATCATGAAATTGATGATGTATCTGAATTTCAACAGATCCTTTTAATGACAGTCTCTTTTGCCCCAGTAGGTCTACAATGATTTCTCAAGAAAAGATGAAAACTCTCTTAGGGAACATTCCAACTATGTGTTATTTCTTTAGGGCATCTTGTCTGAAGTGAAAATTTCAAGGTATCAGGAGATAAACTCAGTTCAGGAGATAACTAGCAGACCAAAGAAGGCTAAAATGGTTTATCACCATCATCCTCCATAGTTGTATGTCTCAGAAATGCCTTCCACTGAAACTGATGGCAGTCTAACAGGTATTTAGGATTGAGCAAATTTAGAGAGCCACTGATCCTACTGAGCTACTGAGCTGTCTCATTCATTTCATTCATTCACTCATTCACTCATTGCAATAATTATTTATTGAACACCTGCTATGTGTCAGGCACTGGACTAAGTGCTAGGGATGCTGAAGTGAACAAACAGACAAGACACCTGCCCTCTTGTGACTTGTATAGCAAACTTGAATTTCACTAGTCTGCTAGTTTGCAGTTAAATTCTTCTTCAAAACCAAGAACTCCTTTTTCAAACAAATTCACACAGAGAATAACAGACTCTTATAGACTGAAGGGATTGTAGAAAAAAATCTTGGAGGCAGGTCATCTAGCCCAACCCCTTAACCTAAAAATAGATGTGAAATCTAGAGTTTCTAGTCCTGGGTCTCATTGTCTTCATCACAATGAGGCCTGAAAGCCAGGAAATGATGACACGCACAACAATAACTGGAACCTAAGAAAATGCTTATAGAAGAATTGAAAATAATTGCATTGGTAGAAGAGGTAGACCAGAAAGGCAAAAAATGCAGAGCCATGTATGAGAAAAGCAAAGAAACTCTCTGCTAGCAAACAGCCTTGAGACTTCTACACCAAAAATGAGGAGTAAACCTGACTGTGGAGAGGTCCTTTTAATTATTTCCCCCTCCTCCCAAAAATAACCCCACTTATCTTTATTTCTGGAGCACTGAAATGGCTCTATTGAGGGTTAAACTGAAATGTCCTGGGTGGACTCTCTCTCTGTCACTACATACTCTTATGAATAGAACAAAAAATGTGTTGGGAAAAAAAAGGAGAAAGTAAATGATTTTATTGTTTTTACAGTTAACTTGCCACAAATTAACTCATACCTATTAACAGTCTGTACAACTGAAATTGCATACGTGAAAGTTGCAGAGCAATGTATGGTTTCCCAAATATTTCCTGAGTATAAAAATGATCACATCTTACTTTCATAATGACCCTCTGATGGTTGGATGGACAACTACATCAATTTCTGGTCTATGGGTGAGAAGAACATTTAAGTAAAAAGTCAAAACAAATCAAGATTATAGACCAGGTTTTCTGGCTCCTGGTTTGGTCCTCCTTCCGTTGTATCAACAGCAAGCTAAGGTCCAAAAGGCTCAGCAGGTGGACTCTTTCTTTGCTTATGATAACATCCATGCAATATATTCCTAGGAGCTTGGACAGTGCAGATGCTCAATGCATGTTTACTGAGTAACCATTTTTATTTTGAAATCAAGGTCTTTTATTATTTAACACTGCTCCCAGCTTTCCTTACATCTTTCAGGAAAATTATCCCACCCCACTCTCATCAGAGGCCTGCAGAAATGGGCATACTTTCTGCAAAAAGCAATAAAACAGGGAGAAACTCAAAAGGATTATTTTGAGTTGTGAAATGATGGAAAATACTAAAATTAACCTAATTTCCTTACAGTACTTCTCAGTGTTCTGCTATTCACCTACCCTGTAGGCTTAACTTACCTGCTCTTACAAAATACACGTCTATCTTTCTGTCTTATGCATATAGATGGCAAAATAATATGTCTAGATATAATGTAACCTCTCTGGAGAAGGAAATGGCAACCCATTCCAGTATTCTTGCCTGAGAAATCCCATGGACAGAGGAGTCTGGTGGGCTACAGTTCATGGGGTTGCAGAGTCAGACGAGACATGGCTAAGCAATTGCGCACACACAATGTAAACTATGCAAATAGAATCAGGAAGGCACAGTATACATATCAAATATATGTATACATATCAAATCACAGTAAACATATCAAAGCTAAGTATAATTTGACTTTCACTACTATTCAAATTGTACTGGAGTTTCTACCTAGGGCAATTAGGCAAGAAAAAGAAACAAAAGGCATATAGATTACAAAAGAAGAAGTAAACCTCTCTTTGTCAAAGATATGATCTTGCATATAGAAGACCTAAGGAAATTCACTTAAAATACTAGAATTGATAAATGAGTTCATCAAGGATTAAGGATATTCCTCTTTCTTTCTTTCCATCTATATCAGTTATATGCATTAGCAGTGAAAATCTGGAAATGGGAGTTAAGAAAACAATTCCATTTGCAAGACCATCAAGAATATAATACTTAATAGAAAAGTTGATCTTAAAATTCAAGGGGCACAAGTAGCCAAACTAATCTTGAAAAAGAAGAATAAAGTTTGAAGACTTCCTTCCTGATTTTAAAACTTACTACAGAGTAACAGGAGACAAAAGACTGTGGTACTCACATTAAGATAGACAGATACAATACATTGGTATTGCCATAGTATTGAGAGTCCAAAAATAAATTCTTATATCTACAGTTACCAATATTTTACAAAGTGCCAAGACAATTCAAAGGGGAAATAATAGATTTTTCAACAAATAATCCTGGCACAATTGGATAGGCATATGCAGAAGTTAACTCAAATGGATCATAGATCTAAGTTTAAGTTCTAAAACTATAGAACTCTTAGAAGAAAACATAGGATGAAATCATAAGGATCCTGGGTTAAATAAAGCCTCCTTGGATACAAGAACTAAAAAGCACAAGTGATGAAAAACATAAATTGTACTCCATTAAAATGAAAAACTTTTGTGCCACAAACAGTATCATGAAGAAAGTGAAAAGGCAACCCAAAGAATGGGTGAAAACATTTGTAAATCATATATAATATGACTGTGTAGAGAACTCTCATAACTCTTTAATCAAAGATAAATAACCCAATTAAAAATGGGCAAACAATTTTAATAGGTACTTCTACAAGAAGATATAAAAATGACCACTATGTATATGAAAGAATGCTCAACATCATTAGCCATCAGGAAAGACAAAAATCATAATGAAATACCACTGCACACCCACTGGGATGGCTGTAATAATAAAGACAGACAATAAACATGGGCAATGATGTTGTGTAGATATGGGAGCCCTCATACATAGTTGGTGGGGATATACAATAGTGCAGATTCTTTGGGAAATAGTTAAGCAGTTCTTCAAAGGGTTGCTGTTATACAGATATACCATATGATTCAGAAATTCCATCCCTAGGGCTATACTCAAGAGAAAATATCTTTCCACACAAAAACCTGTATGTAAATACTCACAGTACCAGTATTCATGGTAGTCAAAAGTAGGAAAGCAGAAACCCAAATACCCATCCACTGATGAATGAAAAGATATATCTATATAAAAATTATTTTTGGTGATAAAAATAGATGAAATTTTGATCTATGTTACAACATGGATAAACCTTGTAAATATGACATAATCACAAAAGATCACGTATTCCATGATTCCATGTCTATAAAATGTCTACCAGTGGCAGAAAGTGAATTTGTGGCTGAAGGGGGCTGAGGCATGAGGGGATAAACAGGAGGATGAGAGCCTAATTGCGCAGGGCTTCCTCGGGGGGTGAGATGCTAAGTTGCTTCAGTTGTGTCAGGCTCTCTGTGATCCTAGGGAACATAGACCCCCAGGCTCTTCTGTCCATGGGATTCTCTAAGCATGAATACTGGAGTGAGTTGTCATTTCCTTCTCCAGGGTATCTTCCTGTCCCAGGTCTCAACCCCATATCTCCTACGTCTCTGGCATTGGCAGGCAGGTTCTTAACCCCTAGCACCACCTGGGAAGTCCCATGGGAGTGATAAATGTTTTAAAATTGATTGTGCTGATGATGGTACAGCTTTATGAATATTCTAAAAACACTGAGTTGTACACCTAAGTGTACATTTATTCAACAATTGATCAAATTGTTCTAATATTTTAAAAAGTTAAGCATGCATGACTTGTTGGGAGGTAGTTTGTCTGAGCAGTATTGAGTCAGCAACTCAGCAAAACTTTATGAGTAAAACCTGATATGGAAGTTCAATGTAGAAAGCAGGGAAAAACCCAGTTTTCCCGATTCAAATGTGGGTGAAGGTTCTAGAGCCTCCTCATGCAGTTTATTCTTGAGTTGGCCTGCACATCCTCAAGGACTCCAGAACCTACCTGCCAATGCAGTAGACAAAAGGAATGTGGGTTTGATCCCTGGGTTGGGAAGATCCCCTGAAGGAGGGCATGACAACCCAGTCCAGTGTTCTTGCCTAAAGAATCCCATGGACAGAGGAGCCTGGTGGGCTACAGTCCATAGGGTCTCAAAGAGTCAGACACGATTAAAGTAACTTAGCTCAGACACAACTAAAGCACACACACTTAAGAATATTTCTAGCTAAAGAGTGGGAGACACAACTTAGCACACACACTCAAGAATATTTCTAGCTAAAGAGTGGGATATTAACTGCCCTTACTTTCTTTTCAATTCTTTCTTCAATTCCCAGGAAGAACTGAAATGAGTTACACTGCTAAGGTGAAGAAGTACACACTCTGGTATTCTGCCCTGCTATTTCTGAAGTGAAGATTTCATGCCTTGACCTCTTGCAAGCTCACATGTTAGTCATCATTTCTAGAATGTGTAACTTCCTCACCACCTCCATGTAGGATGAGGTTGCCACCCAGAGATTATAGCAAATTAATCTAAAGTCTTTATTAAATCATTTGTAAAAGCACATGAACACAGCTGGTGTCCCTGAGCATTTGAAAAATTAAATTATTCTTTAGAATTAGTCTATTGAGGTAGAAGAAAATAAAGAACACTCATGAAAGGGGAAAAAAGTGACAAAAATTCCAGTGACGAATGGTTTTTAATTATAATTGCATAATAGTCTCTTCATACAAGTGCCACTTAGTGCTTTGAGAATTTCTGCCACTGATCCATTAGTCCCCTTCATACATGTTCAGGCACCCAGACTAGAGCACAGAAGACTATCAGAATATTATCTAACTGCACTCAAGTGCCTTGAATTACATCAATTTAATGGCACTCCTAACCATCCTACTATTAGCAAAAGCTGGGAGAATGAGAAATGATAAAGTCACTTCTAACTAATATTCTACTGAATATTCTAGTTTTATGCTGGGATAGAAAAGAAGTAAAACACAACAAAGGTAACATTTACTTTATGGCAATATTTTACTTTTTAAAGTTTCTGATGATTATGAATGATGCTGCTACCAACTTTTGAGTACTAGTTTTTATGTGAACATAAATTTTCATTTCTCAGAATCAAACCAGGGTCTACTGCATTGTAGGTAGATTCTTTACCATCTGTGCCACCAAGGAAACCCATAATAAATTCCTAGACATTGGATTGTTGGATCACATGGTAATTGTACGTGTTGAGAAAGTCTGACTTTGAAAAATCCCCATGACATACTTTTGTCTGTGATGGTGGCTGCATTTGTTGTGTGTGTTAATATTCATAGAACTATGTGTACACTTGGAGTCCACAATTTTTAATGGAGAATTATTGAAATTTTTAATTATAAAAGTGTGTAGGACAAGTGAGGCAATAATGTATTGAAAATTTTATACTAAACAATTTTTGCCACCAGAGATCATGACTATGAGAGAGTAGAGTAGCTTTGCTTTTAATCAACAGAGTAAGTCAGATTAGGCATTTTCACAAATAATGTGCAATTTCACAGCAATAATCACAAAACTGGAGCTGTCTCAGTACTTTTTCTACTCTTAAGAGGAGCCGTCATTTAGACGATGATTCCAACTTCCCAACTATGCTAGGATGAGAGACGAGATGTGAAGAAATCTTGATCTCTTAGTTTTCATTCATTCATTACTTCAATTTACAAATATATATTGGATCCAACTACACAGCACAAACTCAGTGTTTGGGATTCAATGGTGAGCGAACTGGACTATGAAGAAGTCCAATAATCACAATAGAAGAAGCCAAATAATCACACAAGTATTTAAGTAGAAACTGTGTTAACATTTTCAAGGGAAAAGAAAAGAACCCCCCCACTACCTCCACCAAAAGACATCAGGGATATTTCAGGGGAATATATTTTTTCCTGAAGTTCAGAGAAGGCTTCCTCAGGGAAATAACACTTGAACTTAATTTTGTGACCAATGACCTTCATTTCCTCATTCCAATTTCCTGTTTTCTTAGCATTCCTGCTAATATCTATGAATAATAAGCTTTAGGTTTCAAATGGGATCTAAAAGTATATTAAAACCTGCCAGTAGAACCAATGGTAGGGGCTTAGGCAGCACGGTGAGAAAAAGCCTGCCATTACCTTCAAGATTTCTGATGAAGTTCCCACTGTTGAGCAATATTTACACCAGATTATCTGAGGTCCAATGTGAGATGCAAACACTCTTATCCCCTAGGCTACTTTGATGCTCTGAAAAAAAGGTTTAATCCTTAGATGTGTTATCTGGAAACAGAAAGAACGTGAAGTGTATCTGATAAACATGACATTTCCAACCAGAGGCAGAAGCTCTTCTATTGAAAAATATCAGTCTCCATCTTATGAAATCCAGGGAAATTATTTTCTCCATTATCTAGCAATGGATGAGCAAACCAAAGCTCAGTATGGCTAGGGAGCACTGGGTAAAGAACTATGGGAGGTGAGGGTGTGATGATTTGAGAGAATAGCATTGAAATATGTATATTACCATATGTGAAATAGATCGCCAGTCCAGGTTTGATGCATGAGACAGGGCACTTAGGGCTGGTGTACTGGGATGACCCTGAGGGATGGGGAGGGAGGTGGGAGGGGGGTTCGGGATGGGGAACACATGTACACCCATGGCTGATTCATGTCAATGTATAGCAAAAACCACTACAATATTGTAAAATAATTAGCCTCCAATTAAAATAAATAAAAAAAAAACTATGGGAGAAAACAGAGGAAAAACAGAACTTTGATTTAGTCCTCTCTACTCTTTTTGGTGAAATACAAAACTCATCTATTAAACAAACTGAAGGCAATGACAAAGAATATTATGAATGACAAATAATATAATCAGACATATTTAATCTGAATGCTAAAGAAATCCCAGCAACAGTGCTTAGAAAGTAAAAAAAAAAAGGGGGGGGGGGTGGTTTATATTGGTGTGATAGAGTTATGACAGGTTTCTAATTTATCTATTTTTTGCTTGTCTATACTTTCTAAGTTTTCATCCATAAATTATTTTTCTCTAACAATACAAAAATAATAAACATCTTGTAAAAACTTACATTATTATGGACTTCAAATCTTTAACTGCATTGATTATTTCTTTGGCTATGTCCAGTCTACTAATTCCAGCTAAGCAATTTCAAATCCTAAGCGATGATGCTGTTAAAGTGCTTGACTCAGTATGGCAGTATTTTGGAAAACTCAGAAGTGCTCACAAGACCGGAAAAAGTCAGTTTTCATTCTGATCCCAAAGAAGGGCAATACCAATAAATGTTCAAACTACCGCACAGTAGCACTCATTTCACATGCTAGCAAGGTAATGCTCAAAATCCTTCAAGTTAGGCTTCAACAGTTTGTGAACCAAGAACTTCCAGATGAATAAGCTTGATTCAGAAAAAGTGGGAACCAGAGATCAAATTGCCACCAGCTGTTGGATCCTAGAAAAAGCAAAAGGATTCCAGAAAAACATCTACATCTGTTTTATTGACTACCCTAAAGCTTTTGACTGTGTGGATCACAACAAACTGGAAAATTCTTCAAGAGATGGGAATACCAGACCACCTTATCTGCCGCCTGAGAAACCTGTATGCAGGTTAAGAAGCAACAATAAGAACCGGACATGAACAATTGACTGGTTCCAAATTGGGAAAAAAGTACATCAAGATTGTATATTGTCATCCTGGTTATTTAATTTATATGCAGCATACATCATGCGAAATGCCAGGCAGCATGACGCTCAAGCTGGAATCAAGATCGCCAGGGTGTACCAGCACCAGTAATACCTTATGAGCAAAACTACATGATTGTAAACATTGAAGTGTTTTAAGCACTATTGTCTACAGTTGTGAACTGTGCACTCTACACAAGGACATCCATCCTAGGAGGCAAAAAAGGATGGCATTTAACTTGTACAGAGGTGCCCTGTGGGCTGACAGCAAGAGAGATCCAAGCCTGAACTTGCCAATTATAGCCATCCTACAAAACTGTCTAGTGGCTCTTCCCAGCCTGGTTTGCTGGGTACATTCAGACCTACCCTCAGAATCTCTCCACCCTGATGAGGATTTGATAGAACTAGACCACCAGCACAGAGCCCATACTCACTGGGAAGGTCAGAGCCTCCTCTGACAATGCCTTCATTTTTACTGTGTCTCCTGCTGCTTTTTGTCTGCCCGGAGCCTGATTGACTAGCTAACATTTGAAAGCAGCAAGTGTGTACTCATGTTCCACAATTATAGCCCTTTTATGGACTTCCTCATTGTTCTGGGGAGCCAAGTGGTGAATATAAACTTGAGTGGAAGACAGAAGGCTTGTGCAAGGCAGCCAGTGTCCCCAGCGTGGAGCCAAAGGTTGCATCTAACAGGGGGATTGGGCAATACTCTCTCAGCCCTAATCATTAAATTAGGCCCTTGCAAGATGGCTGGGGTTGGTGGTATAAACTCTAGTAATGAATATGGTACTGCACCAGCAGTGGGCAGACCTCATTTGTTTTGCTGCCTAGCACTAGGGCAAGATCATTGTTTATGATGGCTCCAAGGCAGTAATCATTTCACATAATGTGAAGATTTTTTTCACTCAATTTACTCTCATGCTTTGGGCTGATGAGAATAATAATGACATGTTGATTACTCGTTCCTTGACAGATGATGCTCAGAAATGCAGGGCACTGCTCATTCCTAACCTCCTCCCCTCCGCCCGCCCTTAAACATCATAAGGTTGTGATTTGGAATCTCATTCAGTCACTACTTTCTCATCCCAAGGTTTCTGACACCAAGAAGACCAGGACAACATATATCTCTCAGGGGCCCTCAATTCCTGCAGTCTGCCCTATGGGATAATTTATGCTGATTTGTTTTAAAGAGACAGGCATACATAATTCATGTCCTGTGCATTGCGGCTTTTGGTCATTGAAAATACTATCTTTCTCTTGGCAGCGCTTGCAGGAACCAGCTACAATAAACATTTCATACCTCAGTGGACACTCTTTTCTCAACTAATAGGAGCCTGACTTAAATGTAGGCTCCATCATGAGAGGAATGTATTTAATGGTGAATTCAGTTGAGCATTTTCTTCCCTTCCAAAGCATAAAATGAGTTTATTATCAGTATTAATAGTTGGTTTTTCTCAAAAGGAGTCAAGGTGTGAATGGGCATGAAAAGAAAATTAAATTGAAACTCTTGGTGGTTTCATGGCTGGAGGCCAGCTGAAAACTCGAACTTAATGGCTGCTTTTGAACTAGTTGGGAGAATTCTAGTTGGGAGAAAGTACACAGATTTGAAGGGAAGCATCAGGGCTGGGCTTCCCTCCCAGAAGGCCGAGGGCTGGACAAATTGGAGACTCCTGTGGGTTTCAGGGGAACTGCTCAGGATGGCTGAATTCATACCTGTGAAGATTACAATGGTATTAAGTATGAGCTACACAAGGAGAGTCAGAGTGGTCTTTTAAAGGCGCAAATCTCATCAAGCTCCCCCTCTGCGTGGGTTTTCCGTTTCACAGGGCTTCATCCCAAGGCCCACACACCTGCATGTTCAGGTCTCTGCTGATGCTTCAGCCTCAGCAAGCTTCCCCCTGCCCTTCGTGACCGTGCTGCAGCTACTCAGGCCTTCCTTCTTTGTCTCTAACTGTAGGCTTGAATCCAAAAAACTCTTGCTCTCACTGCAAAAATTCATCGTAAGGAAAATCTTCCTATTTACTCTGGCAAGTTTAAGTCCTCCTGTGAAATGTGCCCATGCATAATTTTGCTCCTGTATTTGTTTGATTATCTGAAATTTTGGGGGTGTCCTTGTTGTTTGGGTCACTAAGTCGTGCCAGACTCTGCAACCCTATGGACCATGGCCCACCAGGCTCCTCTGTCCATGGGATTCTCCAGGCAAGAATACTAGAGTCAATTGCCATTTCTTTCTCCAGGGGATCTTCCCAACCCAGGGATCCTCTCCTGCAGACGAATTGCAGGCAGATTCTTTATGGCTGAGTCACCAGGGAAGCCCCTGTAATTGTTTGATTATTTGAAATTTTGAGGGGTGTCCTTAAGGACTGTAAGCTCCCTAAGGGCACCTGGACTCTGATTCACAGATGTAGCCTCTGAGGGTATAATCCCTGATAAATAGTTGCTGTAGGAAGAAATGAATGAGGGCAGTGGTTCTCAAACTTTTAGGACATCATGATCACCTGGGCAGCTGGTTAAGACACAGATTGCCTGGCCCCTGCTAGTTCTGATGCATGGGGGTGGGACCCAAGAATTTGCATTTCTAATGACTTCCTAGATGGTGCTGGAACAACACTTTGAGAACCACACAGTATAGGGAAGTCCTTCCATAAATGTGGGCTTCCCTGGTAGCTCAGATGGTAAAGAATCTGCACGCAATGTGGGAGACTCGGGTTTGATTCCTGAGTCAGGAAGATTCCCTGGAGAAGGGAATGGCAACCCACTCCCTTATTCTTGCCTGGGAAATCCCATGGACAGAAGAACCTGGTGGGCTACCGTCTACTTGGTCACAAAGATTTGGACATGACTGAGCAACTAACACTTCACTTTTTCCACAAGTGCATTCTTACCACGGGAAACCCCGAGTGAGGAGATGTGCATTCTGGATCCATCTCTGCAACTAACCAGCTGGAGGTCCTGAAGCAGTCCCTTTTATTTGGTTCCTAAGTCACTTAATCCTTTTGCTTCTTCCTTTGCAGGATCCCCTTCACAGCTCTCTTCCTCCCCTTCTACAAGGGGATATTATAACCTGACCTTTGGACTATTACACTGCTGCCTATGCATGCTGAATTGTGTCTGGCTTTTTGAGACCCCATGGACTGTAGCCTGCTAGACTCCTCTGTCCATAGGATTCTCCAGGCACGAATACTAGAGTGGGTTGCCATTTCCTCCTCTAGGGGATCTTCCCAATCCATGGACTAGACCTGCATCTCCTGCATTGGCAGGTAAATTCTATACTGCCAAGCCACGGGGAAGCCCTCAGCCTATTATAACCATATCCTAATCATTTTCTTGGCCCCGCTGCCTGGCCTTTGAATCCCTCATTGACTTTACTGCCAGTATTGAGTGCTTCAGAGGCCATCATGATCATCCCTGCCTTGATCTAAAATCCTGATGGAGAGATCAGCATTCAAGGTTTTTCACTATCTGGACTTCCTGCCCACATGCCCCAATTCAACACAAGACTTCCCATAGCATTTACCTTATTGCCTATCGTTCCTGACAGGCTATCAGCGTCATGGAAGCAAGCACCATGCTAGCCTTGTCTAACTTATATACACTTGACCCACTATGATGCAACAATTATTTGTTGCATCATAAAACATTACTGAGCAGAAAGGTTGTTGAACACCAGCTTTTTCCTTCTGTAGAACACAATAATCCTAGAAGGCACTTAACCTGGGTTACTCTAAGCCAGATCTCTCTTAATCACTTTATACATATCAGTTTATTTAATCCTTGTAACAAGCACCCGCATTTTACAGACAAGAAAATTGAGGCGCAGAGAAGTTAAGTCATGTGTCCAAGGTCTTACATGTGGTGACTCCAGGATTCAAATCCAGACATTTGGTGATCAAAGTTTATGATCTTACCTACCATGCTTTAGTGAACAGAAAAGGGAAAGTGAAAGTTGCTCAGTAGTCTCCGGCTCTTTGTGACCCCATGGATTATACAGCCATGGAATTCTCCAGGCCAGAATACTGGAGTGGGTAGTCTTTCCCTTCTCCAGGGGATCTCCCCAACCCAGGGATTGAACCCACGTCTCCCACTTTAGTAGTCCAAATGATGCCTAAAATTATGTGGACTGCCAGAATACAGAATATGTTGGTGCCAGTTTGAGATACATATAATCACAGAAAAATAATTTATTATGTGCAAGGAGCTGAGACACTCCGGGGAATCAAGCATGAATGGGACACAGGGAATAAGGTGAGAGGCAGCCTGGTACCACAGATGGAGTCAGACAACCCACATTCCACCAGTTTCTGTGCCATGTGGGCTTGGGGGAGTTATTTAGTCTTTCTGAGTCTGTTCCTCCTCTTTCAAATGGACAAAATTAATTCCATTCCACAAAGTATCCGCCAGAGTTAAACGTGAAGAATGTGTGTAAAAAACTCAGCACCATGACAAACATACAGCACCTCTTTAGGAGATGGCAGCTGACATCCTGGCCCTGCCCTTGAGCAGTTTCCAGTATATCCAGGACACAGGAATTGAGAGTGATCCTCTTGAATTAAGAATTTAGTTACTATAAACAGTGGCCACAACATATCCAACACAGAACACTGTTATGTCTCGGGTAGGCTCCAAAAGCTATATAGCAAGGGTGGGTAACATCCAGTTAGTGAGGGAATCAAATTTAAAAGTGATAAAATTATTCACAAATGAAGTGTTGTTGTTGTTGTTTTTTTAAACCATGCACTTACTTAATAGTTATTGAGTGCCTAGGTGTTAGAAATTGCTAAGCACCAAGAGTTCAGAAAAAAGAAAATAAGGACTTCCCTGGTGATCCAGTGGTTGGGAATTGGCCTTACAGGGTAGAGGAAGTGGGTTTGATTCCTGGTCGGGGAACTAAGATTCCACATGTGGTGGAACAACTAAGCCTGCATTGCCACTACTCAGCCCGTGAGCCCTGGAGCCTGTGTGCCGCAGCTAGAGAGCCTGGGTGCTGCAACTACTGAAACCCATGTGTTCTAGAGCCTAAGTCCCAACTACTGAGCCGGCATGCTGCAACTAAACAGTCCATGCACCCCGAGGAAAGATCCTGCATGCCGCGATTAAGACCTGACACATCTAAACAAATGAATAAAAATGTAACAGAAAAAAGAAAATAGTGTTTGTTTCTCTTCTCTCCAAGCTGTTTTCATCACTCAGGCTATAGTTGATCTTCTGGCATAGACACCCTTGAGAATGATTAAGAATACTTATGTGAATGAGGATATTAAGAATGATTATTTTTGCTGAGTTTTGGCTCAGAGGAAACATGTCAAAGAACTTGCATATGAATGAAGCTAGAAGGCTTTGGTGGAAGTTTCTTTTAACACAGACCTTCTTTTAGGTAAGTACAATGCAGCCATATAAACTCTAGACTTCATCCATCTTCATCTTCTACTGTCTCAACTATCTAAGCTTCTCTACCTGTCATAGCAACAGAGTTATATCATGGTGGTTGATAGGATACTAAGCACATTTAAAATATAAAAGGCTAGAAGTAAGGGTTGAATTAGTCTATATATTATACTTACCATATATCAATGTATATACAAGTACCCACAGAAGACTTTATCAGTGAATATATCAATATAAGAAACATCTATACATGTATATTTCTATGCATGGGTGCAATACAGGCACACACTCAGCACTTATTTGTAATCCAAAATTTACCTCTTCTGCGCCTATGGGACCAATGTAATCTTGGTGCATCAGGCCCCAAGGCAACCATCAAATACTGCACAGAGAAGTACTTATTACATGCTTACTAGGAAGTCTCAGAAAAGCTTTCAGAAATAGGACTGTTAGGCCTAGATGAGAGTGAGTATATAAAAGGTCCTCTATGGAAAGAGCTCCAGCATTGTGCCATTCTCCCTCTGAAGACATCTGTTTAATTCTTATTTTGTTTCACAATTTAAAATGCCCAAAAAACAAGGCCTCTTAAAGAATCAAATGGCAAAACAATTAAAAAAATCTAGAACAGTGATTTTCAAATTTTATTAGGTATTACTATCACAGGATCCAACCAGTCCATCCTAAAGGAGATCAGTCTTGGGTGTTCATTGGAAGGACTGATGCTGAAGCTGAAACTCCAGTACTTTGGCCACCTCATGCAAAGAGTTGACTCATTGGAAAAGACCCTGATGCTGGGAGGGATTGAGGGCAGGAGGAAAGGGGGAGGACAAAGGATGAGATGGCTGGATGGCATCACCGACTCGATGGACATGAGTTTGAGTAAACTCTGGGAGTTGGTGATGGACAGGGAGGCCTGGTGTGCTGCAGTATATGGGGTCGAAAAGAGTTGGACACGACTGAGCAACTGAACTGAACTGAACTATCACTAGACTATTGCAAGATTGCAAGGTGAGACCTACCAAGTCATCATTTCTTGAGGTTGGGATCCAGGAATCTGAATCTTAACAAGCATCCAAACTGTTATTCTGCCTTTGATCCATGGCCAACACATTGAGAATCACTAAGGTGTAAATTAAACACAGGCAGGGTACTCCTCTACTGCTGCTGCTAAGTCGCTTCAGTCATGTTCGACTCTGTGCGACCCCATAGACGGCAGCCCACCAGGCTCCCCCGTCCCTGGGATTCCCCAGGCAAGAGCACTGGAGTGGGTTGCCATTTCCTTCTCCAATGCATGTAAGTGAAAAGTGAAAGTGAAGTCGCTCAGTCGTGTCCGACTCTTAGCGACCCCATGGACTGCAGCCTACCAGGCTCCTCTGTCCATGGGATTTTCCAGGCAAGAGTACTGGAGTGGGGTGCCATTGCCCTCTCCGAGGGTACTCCTCAGAGCTATTCAAAAGACAAAGAGCAGAAAGCTGCAAGACTTGTGGGTCTATGTGGCAGGAGAAATGGTGAAGGTGCTCTGAAATGGAGAGGAAGGTGGAGAAATTTAGGACAGAGTGCCAGCACCAGGAGGAGCTATGAAAGGAACCACATCTGTAACACAGAGGAGTCAGAAATAAGATGAAGGAAATGGCATTAGGAGACAGGGAAAGTGACCCGAGACAGGCAAGAATAAAAGATAAACTTTAAAAGCATAGTCAAAGCTTACAATAATTAAGAAATAGCAGATTATTACTTTGACTACAGTTACTTTATAAACTTCTCTGGTTATTTTCCTACTTAAAATGAAAACTTTTCCCCCACTGTGGTTCAAATAAACCTCCCCACCCTCCACAGACACGTACCCACATATGCATGTCTATATATGTTCTGCATTAATTTCATCACTAGCTGATGGGAGCTACTAGCTATTTTAAACATTAAAGATAACTTTCATGGAGGTACTGTGAAGATTAAATATAACATGTAGGAAGATCTTAGAAGAATTTCTGTCAAGTAGAATAAAGAAAGGCATTTATTATTATTAATTATTAATGTGCAATTATGTGACTTAGCATTTCCTGTTAGATGGATCAAGGGTGTAAGCCAGAGAGCAAAGCATAAAGGCACAATAGTTCTGCAGCCCCTAGAGAAGAAGGAAAGTTCCTTTTGAAGGAAAGGACAAATTTCCAGTGATGAGCATAAGAAAAATGAATCTGGAATCCCAGAAATCAGAGAGGATGACTCAAGGCCACCACAGAGCAGAAGACAGAAGTAAACCTGATCTCTAAGGAGAAGGTATTCTGACCTATTAAAACCTTCCTTATACTTCAGGCCATATCTGGCTATGACTGAAGCTGCAGGAAAGGCCAGAAATTATGGAGAAGTAGTACCAGTGGTTGGAGAAGGCAATGGCACCCCACTCTAGTACTCTTGCCTGGAAAATCCCATGGACAGAGGAGCCTGGTAGGCTGCAGTCCATGGGGTCGCTAAGAGTCGGACACGACTAAGCGACTTCACTTTCACTTTTCACTTTCATGCAATGGAGAAGGAAATGGCGACCCACTCCAGTGTTCTTGCCTGGAGAATCCCAGGGACAGGGGAGCCTGGTGGGCTGCCATCTATGGGGTCGCACAGAGTCAGACAAGACTGAAGTTACTTAGCAGCAGCAGCAGTACCAGTGGTAGGTGTGAACTTGGCCGTGAATGATTTATGTTCAACACAAAGAGAGACATGAGAAAATGGTCTTCCTTGGGTGAGGCTTTTTCTGAGATTTGGAAGTAATATAGAAAGTTGTTGCTGTTCAGTCACTAAGTGGTGTACAACTCTTTGCGACCTCATTGATGGCAGCATGCCCGGTTTCCCTGTCCTTCACTATCTACCAGAGGTTGCTCAAACTCTCGTCCATTGAGTCAGTGATGCCATTCAGCCATCTCATCCTCTGTCATCCCCTTCTCCTCCTGCCCTCAATCTTTCCCAGCATCAGAATCTTTTCCAGTGAGTTGGCTCTTTGGATCAGGTGGCCAAAGTATTGGAGCTTCAGCATCAGTGTCAGTCCTTCCAATAAATATTCAGGGTTGATTTCCTTTAGGATTGACTGGTTTCATCTCCTTGCTGTCCAAAGGACTCTCAAGAGTCTTCTCCAATGCCACAGTTTGAAAACATCAATTCTTTGGCATTCAGTCTTCTTTATGGTCCAACTCTCATATCCATACATGACTACTGGAAAAACTATGGCTTTGACTATACAGACCTTTATTGGGAATGTGATGTCTCTGCTTTTTAACAGGCTGTCTAGGTTTGTCATAGCTTTCTTTCCAAGGAGCAAGTGTCTTTTAATTTCTTGGCTGCAGTCACCATCCACAGTGATTTTGGAGCCCAAGAAAATAAAATCTGTCACTGTTTTCACTTTTCCCGCCTCCATTTGCCGTGAAGTGATGGGACCAGATGCCATGACCTTAGTTTTTTGAATGTTGAATTTTAAGCTAGCTCTTTCACTCTCCTCAAGAAGCTCTTTAGTTTATACATTATAGAAAGTGCATATTTACTTTATCTTAATTTCCTTTTATCAAATGATGTGGAATTTTAATTAATAGACTTGATATTTACATAGTGACTAGTAAGTCTAACACCATGAACCAACAGACACACTGTTATTTAAGGAACTAATTTAGAAAAAGTCTTAAAAAACTTCATAGAAATATAAAAAGCTTACTACTGCACCCAGGATAAAAAAAAGGAAAGAAAACAACTGGCCCAGAAAAACTCCCCTCCCTTATGAGCTAAATATCAGGCAATCACAAATAGGTAAAATGGGTTGGAAACACAAAATAAATAAAGCACTGACTAGCCGATGTGCATTAAGTATCTAATAGTATATATTAAGTGTGCAAAGTGTTGGTATCACAGTGACCCAGCAGAAATGTACCATCGTTTCAGTCTCAGGGAGCAAGTCACTCAGATTTTTCTCTGAAACTAATTTATAGTATTTGGGGGCAAATTCTAACATGTTCTGACCCTACCATACATTATAAACAACAGACCAGGATGTAGTTTGAGAAGGTGGAGCTGGTAAGAGAAAAAGTGATGGGGACTAGTCCATTAATGATGGAAGAAACAGACAATCTGTAAAAGGCAGACAAGGATTCAAAATGACACAGTGAAGCCATTTAGTTCTATTTCCAAAACGTTATAAATTCATGTCCTTTTACAAATGTGGAAACAAATCAAAGCAATGGACTGTAGCATTCCTTTGTTGGCAAACTATACATGCTTCCTTTGTATCTGCAGAGACTCTGATATACATCTTGAGGTACAGGTAGGGCCTCAACTGAGGGTTGGTAATGATGCCACTCATTCACAGATTAGTTACTTAAAAAGGCTGTTATTAAGTGAATACTGCTGTGCTAGGCACTCTTCTAGTGGCAGGGAATACTGAAGTGAGCAAAAGGAAAAATCCTGGCCTTCATTGTGCTTCCATTCCGGTGCACGTGTCAGGGAAAATCAAAGTAATGAAGAGGTGTAGAAAAGTTTCATGGTGAAAGTCAAGCAGGGAAAAAGGAAAGGCAGTGTTAGCGGGGGAGGTGGCAATTTGAAAAGGGAGGCCAAGGGCCTTGTATGAAATGACATCTGAGCAAAGACATGATGGCAGTGAGGCAGCAACTATGGTGGTATTCAGAGGAGGAGTATTCCTGACAGAGGGCACAGCAGGTGCCCATGATGGAGACATGTCTGGCCTGTTTGAGAAACAGCAGAGGGCAGCAGAATGGCAACCCACTCCGGTACTCCTGCCTGGAAAATCCCAGGGACAGTGTAGTCTGGTGGGCTACAGTCCATAGGGTCGCAAGAGTCAGACATGACTGAGCACGCAAGCACCTTAGGGGCAGTGAGAACTAGAGAGGGGGAGATAGGGGAGTGAAATGAGCCAAATCATGAAGGTCTCCTTAGGCCATGTGACCTGTGTTGGATGAAAAACCATTGCAGAGTTTGGCAGGTCTTATAATTTTAAAGGATCACAAGAGATTTTAAGGTGGCAAGCACAGAAACAGGGAGCTTCAGAAGATGACCGGAATGAAGCTGATGAGAGATGACAAGGCTTGCACCAGCATGTGGAGGTCAAGGGAAGAAGAGGCTGGATTCTGAATATATAATGAGGGAGACCTGATAAGTGGTGGGGGAAGAACAAAGAACCCAAGATGGATCCCAGACCAAATAACCAAAGGATAGAAGTCAGTAATGCATTCTATTCAATAGTGCATGCAACTGGACTTTATCCACTGAAAAAGATTTCTTTTTTTTTTTTTTTTTTGGGTTTTGTCATACATTGATATGAATCAGCCATGGATTTACACGTATTCCCCATCCCATCCCCCCTCCCACCTCCCTCTCCACCCGATTCCCCGGGTCTTCCCAGTGCACCAGGCCGGAGCACTTGTCTCATGAATCCCACCTGGGCTGGTGATCTGTTTCACCATAGATAATATACATGCTGTTCTTTCCAAACATCCCACCCTCACCTTCTCCCACAGAGTTCAAAAGTCTGTTCTGTATTTCTGTGTCTCTTTTTCTGTTTTGCATATAGGGTTATCGTTACCATCTTTCTAAATTCCATATATATGTGTTAGTATGCTGTAATGTTCTTTATCTTTCTGGCTTACTTCACTCTGTATAAGGGGCTCCAGTTTCATCCATCTCATTAGAACTGATTCAAATGAATTCTTTTTAATGGCTGAGTAATATTCCATGGTGTATATGTACCACAGCTTCCTTATCCATTCATCTGCTGATGGGCATCTAGGTTGCTTCCATGTCCTGGCTATTATAAACAGTGCTGCGATGAACATTGGGGTGCACGTGTCTCTTTCAGATCTGGTTTCCTCAGTGTGTATGCCCAGAAGTGGGATTGCTGGGTCATATGGCAGTTCTATTTCCAGTTTTTTAAGAAATCTCCACACTGTTTTCCATAGCGGCTGTACTAGTTTGCATTCCCACCAAACAGTGTAAGAGGGTTCCCTTTTCTCCACACCCTCTCCAGCATTTATTGCTTGTAGATTTTGGATAGCAGCCATCTGACTGGCGTGTAATGGTACCTCATTGTGGTTTGATTTGCATTTCTCTGATAATGAGTGATGTTGAGCATCTTTTCATGTGTTTGTTAGCCATCTGTATGTCTTCTTTGGAGAAATGTCTGTTTAGTTCTTTGGCCCATTTTTTGATGGGTCATTTATTTTTCTGGAATTGAGCTGCAGGAGTTGCTTGTATATTTTTGAGATTAATCTTTGTCTGTTGCTTCATTTGCTATTATTTTCTCCCATCTGAGGGCTGTCTTTCACCTTACTATGGTTTTCCTTTGTAGTGCAAAAAGCTTTTAAGTTTCATTAGGTCCCATTTGTTTATTTTTGCTTTTTATTTCCCATATTCTGGGAGGTGGGTCATAGAGGATCTTGCTGTGATTTATGTCAGAGAGTGTTTTGCCTATGTTCTCCTCTAGGAGTTTTATAGTTTCTGGTCTTACATTTAGATCTTTAATCCATTTTGAGTTTATTTTTGTGTATGGTGTTAGAAAGTGTTCTAGTTTCATTCTTTTACAAGTGGTTGACCAGTTTTCCCAGCACCACTTGTTAAAGAGGTTGTCTTTTTTCCATTGTATATCCTTGCCTCCTTTGTCAAAGATAAGGTGTCCATAGGTTCGTGGATTTATCTCTGGGCTTTCTATTCTGTTCCATTGATCTATATTTCTGTCTTTGTGCCAGTACCATACTGTCTTGATGACTGTGGCTTTGTAGTAGAGTCTGAAGTCAGGCAGGTTGATTCCTCCAGTTCCATTCTTCTTTCTCAAGATTATTTGGCTATTCGAGGTTTTTTGTATTTCCATACAAATTGTGAAATTCTTTGGTCTAGTTCTGTGAAAAATACCGTTGGTAGCTTGATAGGGATTGCATTGAATCTATAGACTGCTTTGGGTAGAATAGCCATTTTGACAATATTGATTCTTCCAATCCATGAACACGGTATGTTTCTCCATCTGTTTGTGTCCTCTTTGATTTCTTTCATCAGTGTTTTATAGTTTTCTATGTACAGGTCTTTTGTTTCTTTAGGTAGATATACTCCTAAGTATTTTATTCTTTTTGTTGCAATGGTGAATGGTATTGTTTCCTTAATTTCTCTTTCTGTTTTTTCACTGTTAGTATATAGGAATGCAAGGGATTTCTGTGTGTTAATTTTATATCCTGCAAAAGATTTCAATTTAGAATGGATACTACAAAACTAAGTTTGGAGCTTCAGTGGTTATAGATTCAGTGAGTTGGAAAACAGTCACAGGATCCATCAATCTCTAAAGATATTGACCAGAAGAGACATTGCTGTCTTTCAAAGTCAAGCCCCCCCCCAACCCTCGCCCTGTCTCTGTTAGGAACTAATGGGACTTTTTACCTCCTATTACACTGCAGTATCAATGATGGAAATTCAAATTCAACTTCTTAATATATGAGAAGACTAACATTTGGACAGCAAGGAGATCAAACCAGGCAATCCTAAAGGAAATCAACCCTGAATACTCATTGGAAGGACTGAAGCTGAAGCTGAAGCAATACTCTGGCTACCTGATGCAAAGAGCTGACTCCTTGGAAAAGACCCTGATCCTGGGAAAGACTGAGGGCAAAAGAAGAAGGGGGCAACAGAGGATGAGACGGTGGGATGGCATCTCTGACTCAATGGATATGAGTTTGAGCAAACTCTGGGAGATGGTGAAGGACAGGGAAGCCTGGAATGCTGTAGTCCATGCAGTTGCAAAGAGTTGGACATGACTGAGAGACTAAACAACAACAACAAATACTAACATGTGGCAGTTGACAAATCTATTTGGTCCACAAGCAGAGATGAATCTGGGATCATATTATTCAGAGGAAATGAGGTATCATCCGGTGATTCTTTAATCCTCTCTCCCCACGTCATTGCTGCCCATGTGGTCTTAAATATTCATGAATGGAAAGCTTCTGACCTCTTAAGAAGAACAAAATTAAAGCTATATGGACCATTTTGAAATAGGAATCAAATCTTATCCACCTTTGGCTTGCCAGGGCCTACCACAGGGCCTGACATGTAGGATGCACTCAATAATGATTTCTTGGTGAAATATTTATCAGGTTTAGGGGTAGCAGGGCCAGATGTCTACCTGAACCAATGACAAATCTGAATTAAGATAGTTTGTTTTCCTAAGATGCTGTTCTAAGTAGGAATGGTGACTTAATAAAGTTGCACCTAACAGAGGTCCTCAGGGAATAGGCTTTAATGAAAAGATACAAATGGCTTATAATGAGTATTTCAATCATTTCCGTGTTAATGTAAGCTTAGAAGCAATTTATTCTCTTGACTAGCTTAAATAGTCCATTGCAAGTATGTTTACCATACCAATTTGCTTAGCAAACATTACTTTCTAGTTGATACAAAGCTAAACTTCGGCTACCCTGCCCTGGTAATGTAGACATTCTGAATTCTGGATCTATGTGAGCATTTTTGACGAGCTGAACTTCCCAGGGCCACAGTGCACTTGAGAGCAAGGAGGAAGGAGAGAGAAAGAGGTGTCTTTTTAGGAACAATGATTTAATTCATACAATCCCTTCCATATTTTTTTTTTGAGTCTGATGTTTGATTCTATGATAGTAATTAATGGAATCTAGTTTAGTGAAGCTTTATAGTGCTAGGTCAAGTTTTCCGCATATTCAAGCTCCTTCTTGGCTAATCAATGAGTCTTTAAAATGGGGAAAAAAAAAAAAAGCCAATTAACTCTTCCTGGAGACTGGGATTATATACAGGTGTGACTTATTGGTGGGCTTGTCTTAAGTATTGGAGACACTCACTAAATTAAATGGGACCATCGCACAATGTTTTACTTTCTGTGTTTTGCATGAACTGGGCAATTGGTCTGTGCTTCTACCCACACTTCAGTAGAAGCAGATGGATTTTGATGGAGTCAGATTGCCTTCCTTGGAACCCGGGGCCTGCCACGTCCTTGTTGTGTGACGTTAGTTGCTTAACCTCTGCAGAGCTCCATTTCCTCATCTATGCAATGGGGGCAATGAAGTATCTGCTACACAGCGTTCTTGTAGGGGTGGGATTACTTGAGATAATTATAATCTGTTCTATGTCAGCTATGATTATTGTTCATCCAGGGTTTCATGGGTTGAGTCGGGAGAGCCCTGCCAGCTCCCTCTCAACTATGCATCATAGCAAACTGTTCAAACCCACCTATCAAAGCAAAACAAATGATTATAGGGATATATTAGAGATTCTATTCCTAAATCTACTGGGCAAAACCACACTTGGCCACAATCCTCAGAACCCTCCTTAAAATACCTGCAATCTGGTGTGTTATTGTGGCAGCCCACAGCGTGGAAGGCAGGCAGGACCTATTAAAAGTTGTTTAGAGATTAGAACTCAGAAAACAGCTGGGTACCTTTGTTACCAGCAGGCTGCTGACTCAAAATGATGAAGAAAAAAAGAAAACCAAAACCCTCACTGGGATGAGGGGAAGAGAGAAAAACCACAGAGCAAAGGGTAGGGGAAAAAAAAAAAAAGAAACAGATTTGGCCTTTGAAAACAGATTGCTCTGCTGTCCTGTCATGAAGTAGGTGTGCGGGCATTCACAATTCCACACAGGGTCTAATCCAGTTCTTCAGCGGGAAAAAAAAGGAAACATGATTAAAAACCCAGGGCCAGGTGCAGACCGTTTCCTCTTGCTACTCCGCCTGAGGAGGCATTTGTTGCTCTATTTCTATTATAAAAGTGCCCACACGGCCCTCGTTAATGCCTGCCCGGCCCCACTTCAGCCGCTGGGACCACAGGAAAGTTGACCACAAAAAAGCTCCTGCCGGGGAAGCGGAGGAAGATGCTGCCCTGTGGACAATTAAATGTGTGATTCACATAACTAAGTGCTCGCCCCTCCAGATTCCAGTCATTCGACCCTTTGCGAATTCAGTTATAACTCACAGGCAGGTCACAGAAGTATCTTCCATCTCTCACTGCCTTCAGGCATTCTCATTGGGTCGTTAAAGTAGCTTGCCGAAGCAGGCATATGGATTTTCTCAACCTCTTTTACAGGTGAAAATGCTGAGACCCTCAGTGGTCAAGCAGCCCACCCAAGGTCACAGCACTAGTGGGCAACAGATCTGGAATCCTGGAGAAAGAACCTATAGCCCACTACAGAATCTATACTGACACATGCAGATCTTGCCAGAAAACACACACCTACAATGTAAGGATGGACACTCTGCCGTCGGAACATTCTACTTTGGTTTAGTCATCCAGTCCAAAACGCCAGTGACGTGAGGGGAGCAGTGAGGGAACACAAAGGCTGCAGTTTTAATACAGGACTTTAATCTGTCCCGCCTTCTCTACATGCATAGAGTAGATAGCTAATACATTGCACAGGGAGCTCTTCACTGAGATCTTCAACTAGAAGGGGGTCTGTGATGACCTAGAGAGGTGGGATCAGGAGTGGGAGGGAGGGAGACTCAAATGGGAGGGGACGTTTCTATACTTATAGCAGAAACTAACACAATGTTGTAAAGCAATTATTCTCTGATTAAAAAAGTGAAACTAAAGACAAATGAACAAAAAAGCCAAAGCCTTCTACCAAGCTTTGCCTTCTCTTGGGTGAAAAAACAATCTAAGACTGAACATTTCAGGATAGAGCACCCTTGGTAGCCTCTTGCTTTCTCTATTTTTCCAAATGAAATTTCTGCAGTTCTCCACTGGGTGGGACGAGCAATGAATGTACTAGGAAACTAGAAAACAAGGCATCTGCAGGAGCCAGGACTACTGCATCTGATACTACAGGGCCTGCCCCCTCAGCATTTGCTTCCACAATCCCTTGAGTGACTTATGTGGCTTCTGTTGTGTACATGAAAACAGATGTGTCTTCACCCCCCCTGCATGTCTCCACTGGGCCCAGCCCGGTGTGTTACACTAAACAGCTGTTCATTCCTTCTTTTTTTAAAAAAGCTCACTGAATTTTTAATGTGTCCTCAGGATTATATTTATTAGATTCTTAAAGTTGGAGAATCTCAGTGATGATGTGAAGGAGGAGATGGGTCGAGAGTCTGTGCCCTCTGAAATGGGAGAGTTCTGGGGACACTGGCAATTTTAGGAGGAAGATCTCAGGAGTCATCCAGGACTCTTGCCCACCTGCACCCCCTCACTGCTCTGCCACACTTCAGTCAATGGTAGTAATAGATACAGAAGTAGGGGTGTAAGTTGCCATGTAACAATTTCAAAGGCTTCTGGAAAGCAAATCCATGAAGATATCAGTTATGCAATTTCATCAAATAGGCAGCTCTTTACAGGAAACTGCCCTCAGGAGGAAGACCCCTTTCTTGTCACTTCAGCAAAGCTCTATTGTAATGAACTTTCAAACCAGGCACCCCCATACTCTGATCAACTCTGGCCTAAGCACTCATGGTAAATCTTTTAGTCACACAATATCTTGCCTAACTTGTCGGCTCTTTCTGTAGATCAAAGAAGTCGACAGGAAGAATAAGTAATGAACAGATGACCAGATCTCTTTCCTGGTTTCCCCTCCCATAATCTCATGAAGAAACTGTGTGATCAAACTGTATAAACGAGATAACATCTAAAGGACAAGTACAAGAAACTGATGAGCCTCCATGCAGTGGGGGATGGACACAACTCTGACCCCCCATCTCAGTGATTAACTGAGGTTAACTCTCTTCTTCCCCTTAAAACTTCCTTGGCCAAGCAGAATCTTTGGGGGTGGTTTGGGGGGACACTGAGTCCACCATCTCCCCAGATTGCCAGCATTCTGACTAAAGACATCTTTCCCTCTACCAACATTTCTCTGTCTCATATTGATTTTTTTCAGTGGCGAGCAGCCAGACTTGATTCAGTAACAATCATGGAATGACTTTTTTTTCTAGTTTTGTATATTTTGAGAATGGATTCCTTCCATACTGGCAAAATCCCAACCATGACATGAAAAATGTTTAAGTGCTTCTATTTCACTGGGAATTAGTACTGCTCTGTATCAGCTTGTTTCATCTATGAAATACTAATAAGCGTTAAGAAATAACCAGGTTGTTGTTTAGTTGCTAAATCATGGCCAACTCCTTTGTGACCCCGTGGACTGCAGCCCGCCAGGCTCCTCTGTCCATGGGATTTTCCAGGCAAGAATTCTGGAGTGGGTTGCCATTTCCTTCTCCAGGGGATCTTCTTGACCCAGGGATCAAACACGTCTCCTGCTTTGGCAGGCAGCTTCTTTACCACTGAGCCACCTGGGAACGCCAAGAAATAACCAGGATCATCAGCTGTATCTATTAGGAAGAGGGCAGAAGACTTTGCTGAGTGCAGTAAATTAGAGCTTAGTGTGAATTTGACCCAAGTCCTGTCTCCTTGAAAGACGATTGTTTAGCATATTGTGATTTCACCCCCACTCCCCCCTACCCCGTTGCCCCATCCACCACTTTCCTCTGGGCCATTATAGATTCTATTCTTATAAACACAATTTTAAATACCAGTCTCTCTTAAAAAAGGACAGTTCATTTTTATGGACTTCTGTTTGTCTTCCTTCTGTGAAATGCCTTAGTGAGGCTCCATTTGCTCTGGAGGTCTGGGGGCCCTCCTCACAGTATAGGAGCCTCTTCCTAAGTGAACCAGCTTCATTTCCCCTGTTGCTCCACCTTAAACCTGGGAGGTGTTTGTTTCCTGGGGCAAGGGCTTGCCCAGGCTTTCAGCTGCCTGTGCACCAGCTGCTCCTCCACTCCCCGGGGTGCATCTTGTAACAACACAGCTCCTTTGCTGGTTGTTGAATAAGGAGAAGGGCAGATGTGAAAGGAAGAAGAAAGCTGATTATTCATTTTCTTTCCTTTGGAAATTCTGCTTGGGGATCCTGTTCCTATTTAGAATGTTCCCCCAGCAGCCCATTCCACTTAGCACTCTTGCTAGGGAGCATTTTCTGTCAATTTTCCAAAATGTATATATTCCAGGCAGTTGGTTGGAGGTTTTACCTGGATCTTGTTAACTAAGCTCAGCCTGGCTTTTCTTTGTACCCCGAGAGCCTAGAATTTTACCAACTCACAATGAACTCAAGTACCCTAATGTATGATCCTTGAAGGATGCGTGTGTGCTAAGTCGCTTCAGTCATGTCTGACTCTCTGTGACCCCATGGACTGTAGCCTGCCAGACTCCTCTGTACATGGGATTCTCCAAGCAAGAATATTGGGAGTGGGTTGCCATGCTCTCCTTGGGTTTTGCAAACCAGGCTAAAACAATGATAGTATCTCTTGGCTATAGAACAGAGAATTCATCTCATCCTGGCTTGGAGAACAAGGATTTATCTCCTGGAACAAGTTCTCGAGGATGATAGCCAGTGACCTGTCATTTTTCTCTTAGGAGTTCAAAAACAATGTTTAAGTAATAATTGCTATCTTCTATTTTTCAGAGACTCATTTTTTTTTTCTCTGATTTGTTTTGGTTCCAGTCTTTAAAAGTAGTGTCATTGCTGCCCTGCAAATAGGTACCATCTTTCTGGATTCCATATGCATGTGTTAATATACAATATTTGTCTCTTTCTGACTTATTTCACGCTGTATAATAGGCTCTAGGTTCATCTACCTCATTAGCATGGACTCAAATGCATTATTTTTTTATAGCTGAGTAATATTCCATTATATATATGTACCACACTGTCTGTATCCATTCATCAGTCAATGAGCATCTAGGTTGCTTCCAAGTGCTAGCTACTGTAAAAAGTGCTTCACAGGGAGCTCAACCCAGTGCTCTGTGACAACCTAGAGGGGTGGGATGGTGAAGGAGATAGGAGGGGGGTTCGGGAGGGAGGGGACCTACGTATACCTGTGGCTGATTCCTGTTGATGTATGGCAGAGACCAACACAATATTGTAAAGCAATTAGGCATGCACGCACACATACACACACAAAAGCAGAACCAAGCTACTATTTCAGATGGATCAGTTAGAAATTGCAAATAAGCACCAAGTGCAGACTGTGGCTAGCTGAGAGCACCAGAGTCCCTTCTCCATCCACAGATATTGCAAACCACAGACCTAACAATATCCATGCAACTCTGGTGCCTGCTTGGATATTGACATATTTTCTAAAGAAGCAACAATTTACATATTAGCTTATAGCACCTGCCCTCCAGGAGATTCAACCCTCGGCGTCTTTGGGTACAATGGCCTAAAGCTGCTTTCATTTTCCTAGTTCTTGTCAGCATACCGATACACACTTGATACGTGTTCTTTCTGTTTTATGATTTATGCTTCAGAGGGATTTGTGTAGGCAAAGTGGATAAAGCCATAAATTTTCTTATAGGTCATATTTTAAATGACATTACTCGGAATTCACAACCTGTGTTCTCACTGTGGCTATCAACCTTTCTCAAAACAATTCAATAAATAATGTCAAGGGCAGAGTCTCATTTATGAAGGTCTTTCACAGTTAATGGGACTTCTTCAGACAACTGTCATAGTGTTTCTGGTATGCATCAGCATGTAATGGAATCCATTGTTAGTAACTATGAACTAGAAGGGTAGAATTTCTGTTAAATTTAACATAAATTGATAATTAACCACACTTGCTATTATACATTACACATTCACATAATTAATGAAAATTCTACAGGGTTGTCTTCAGTTGAAGCATTTAAACATCTTAGTAAGTCTACTCTGGAAAATTGCATGTATTTTGGGGACAACAGTATTATTAAAATTCTAAGACTGTGTTAGGATACAAAAATTGAAGTGAAACCAATCTTTCCAATGTACAGAGCTGACATCACAATAGGGGTATGTTTATTGAAAATGTATCATTTGTTTAGAGTTAGGAAGGTCTATATGAATGTAGAAGCTTCTCCTTATCAGCTTTTATAAATCCTCTTGCTTTGATTTCCTTATTATTTAAGTAATGAAAAAACAGAAACAGCAAAACTACACAATATATGCATCAGTTCAGTGCAGTCGCTCAGTCATGTCTGACTCTTTGCAACCCCATGGACTACAGCATGCCAGGCTTCCCTGTCCACCACCAACTCTCAGAGCTTGCTCAGACTCATGTCCATTGACATGGTGATGCCATCGAATCATCTCATCCTCTGTCATCCATTTCCCCTCCTGCCTTCAATCTTTCCCAGCATCAGGGTCTTTTCCAATGAGTCAGTTCTTTGCAGCAGGTGGCCAAAGTATTGGAATTTCAGCTTCAGCATCACTCCTTCGAATGAATATTCAGGATTGATTTCCTTTAGGATTGACTGGTTGGATCTCCTTGCAGTCCAAGGGACTCTCAAGAGTCTTCTCCAACACCACAGTTCAAAAGCATCAGTTCTTTCGCATTCAGCTTTCTTTATGGTCCAGCACTCACATCCATACATGACTACTGGAAAAACCATAGCTTTGACTAGATGGACCTTTGTCAGCAAAGTAACGTCTCTGCTTTTTAATATGCTGTCTAGGTTGGTCATAGCTTTTCTTCCAAGGAGCCAGCAGCTTTTAATTTCATGGCTGCACTCAGCATCTTCAGTGATTTTGGAGCCCAAATAGTCTGTCACTGTTTCCATTGTCTCCCCATCTATTTGCCATGAAGTGATGGGACCAGATGCCATGATTCTAGTTTTTTGAATGTTGAATTATAAGCCAGTTTTTCTACTCTCCTCTTTCACCTTGATCAAGAGGCTCTTTACTTCCTCCTCACTTCCTGCCATAAGGGTGTTATCATCTGTGTATCTGAAGTTATTGATATTTTCCCCAGCAATCTTGATTCCAGCTTGTGCTTCACCTAGCCCAGCATTTCGCATAATGTACTCTGCATATAATTTAAATGAGCAGGGTGAAAATATACAGCCTTGACATACTCCTTTCCCAATTTGGAACCAGTCTGTTGTTTCATGTCCGGTTCTAACTGTTGCTTCTTGACCTGTATACAGATCTCTCAAGAGGCAGGTCAGGTGGTCTGGTATTCCCATCTCTTGAAGAATTTTCCACAGTTTGTTGTGATCTCACAGTCAAAGGCTTTGGCGTAGTCAATAAAGCAGAAGTAGATGTTTTTCTGGAACTCTCTTGCTTTTTCTATGATCCAGTGGATGTTGGCAATTTGATCTCTGGTTCCTCTGCATTTTCTAAATCACGCTTGAGCATCTGGCTTGGAGAATGTTGAGCATTACTTTGCTAGCATGTGAGATGAGTACAATTATGTGGTAGTTTGAATGTTCTTTGGCATTGCCCTTCTTTGGGATTGGAATGAAAACTGACCTCTTCCAGTCCTATGGCCACTGCTGAGTTTTCCAAATTTGCTGGCATATTGAGTGTAGCACTTTCACAGCATCATCTTTTAGGATTTGAAATAGCTCAACTGGAATTCCATCACCTACACTAGTTTTGTTCATAGTGATGCTTCCTAAGGCCCATTTGACTTCACATTCCAGGATGTCTGGCTCTAGGTGAGTGATCACACCATCGTGGTTATCTGGGTCATGAAGATCTTTTTTGTATAGTTCTTCTGTGTATTCTTGCCACCTCTTCTTAGTATCTTCTGCTTCTGTTAGGACCCTACCATTTCTTTCCTTTATTGAGCCCATCTTTGCATGAAATATTCCCTTGGTATCTCTAATTTTCTTGAAGTGATCTCTGGTCTTTCCCATTCTATTGTTTTCCTCTTTTTTTTTTTTTTTTTTTTTTTTTTGCATTGATCACTGAGGAAGGCTTTCTTATCTCTCCTTGCTTTTTGGAACTCTGCATTCAAATGGGTATTTCTTTCTTTTTCTCCTTTGCCTTTAGCTTCCCTTCTTTTCTCAAATATAACCTTGTGAGCACCAGGACCCAGAGACCCCATAGAGACTGAGTCAATATATGCATATACTATGGTAATTTAATATTGTATCACCAGGTGTTTGATCCAGTGTGGCCATTTGATACCTATCTTTTAATTTTGAGAATTGATTATTGTTGGAACAACGCCAAAGATAGGAATGTAATTTATTTACTTAGTAAAGTGCTTGGAGACTTAGGAAACGTCTTTGCTGCATGTCAGGAAAGAGTTAAAGAATTTAAATGAGCCCCAAAGGGATTTTTCTATTGAGAAGGCAGCAATTATAAGAGAAGCCAAAGCACCACATATTAAACAAGACTATTCCGTTTGGTATTGCTTCCCTGGTGCCTCAGATGGTAAAGAATCCTCTTGCAACGCAAGAGACATAGGTTCTCTCCCTGGGTTGGGGAGATCCACAGAGAAGGGAATGGCTACCCACTCCAGTATTCTTGCTTGGAGAATTCCATGGACAGAGGAGCCTGGTGGGTTATAGTCCACGGGGTTACAAAGAGTCGGATATGCCTGAGTAACTAACATTTTCATTTTGTTTGGTGGGCAAAAGGGAAGTTTTTGGAAGGGAAAACAGAAAGATTCTATAGAAACAATATGCAGTTCTGAGGCAGACAATTCCTCTTATCAGCAACTGACTGATTAACTATTCCTTTTTACCCCAAACAGAAAGATATAGGAGGGTCCCAGGTCATGGGAAAGAAGAGGATTCATTAGAACAGGCTGACCAGATGTGATATCTAGGGTACAAGCAGTTTTAGCCTGGTAGCCAGATTCTTGACTAGGTTCCTGGTTGGCCAAAGCATGGTTGTCAGGAAAACCAGAAAGACTGAAATTATTAATCTAGTTCTGTAGACCTATGGCTGAGGATAGAGTTGGTAATCAATGAAGGTGATAACCTTTTGGCAAAAACTGGTTTTTATTAGAAAAGTATCCAAAGGTGGCACTTTAGGAAAGCTATGAAGAAAGATAAGTGAAGTGAGAATACATTAGCCCAAAGATTGGTGCAACCTAAGCTAAACTGAGATGCCTTCTAAGTACTTAATTAGATGGAGGAAAGTAATCCCCTCTCAGCACTGTACTGAAATAGCATGAACGGGAAAATGCAAATAGACAGGTGTGTAAGATGAAAGACAAGGTAGGGGAAAGGCTCCTTAACAACTTAGTTTAAAAAAATTCAGAAGAAGGATGAGAAGCCAGAATATTTCTAGAAATAGGAAGTGATGACTAGCTTAGTCTGGACAAGAGGTTCTAATGAGAAATTGAACCCAGAAGTTATAAAAGTATCAATCTCTGCAAATGAAGAATTGGTGTTTAATGAGAAAGTTATAATGCTTACTGCAAATAGTTGTATCAGGGTCTCTGCCCACATCTTGATAGATCTATGTATAATTTATTCAAGCTGCTGCTTTTCTTATTGTAGGTGAATTCCTAGAATTTTCAAGGTTCCAAATTCAAGCACTCCATTCAAATGGTGCTAATGTAGGAAAACACTGAGGTGGGTGGAACCAAATAACTTTCTGGTCATGACTGCTGACCGCTCAGGGTATGAAGGCAACTGTGAGTTGGGGCCCTTGGTACATAAACACAAGATTTGCGATAAATAGGAGGCCTCTCTGACTTAGATACAACTTAACAAGGCTGGGAGGTCTGCATGACTCCAAGCCACTGCTCTAGCTCCCTCTCTTCCCATTTCTGACTCACATGTTATATTCTAGTAAGACTAAATTGCTTGCTACTTCATAACTTTGTTGGCTATTTACTTAGCCTGGTGGGTGCCTGTTCACCCTTCAACAACTCAGCTAATATTTCACCTCCTTTAGGAAGCCCTCCTAGAGTTCCTGGACAATCTTAACTCGTCTTTATTTTGCATAAGCTTTGTACCCTACAGGCTTTTCAAAAACATTCTTGCATTTTCCCACTACATTTTGTCTGCCACATGCTCATTCCCTCTGTGTTCTGGGGACTCTATGGGGGTGACAGTTGTGCCATGGTTGCTGACATAATGCCACAACTATCATGGCAAGGGCTCAGTGAATCACCTTGGAGTGAGTGAATGGATATCTGAGAACCCAGGAACTCAAGTATGCATCACCCAACAGGGTCACCTTCAATTCTATCAACTTTTCATGAAACATCTCCTGGGCAAACTCCTTTTTTAAATTTTATTTTTTATTCGAGTATTATTGATTTATAATATTGTGTTAGTTTCAAGTGTACAGAGAAGTGATTCAGTGTGTGTGTGTGTTTGTGTGTGTGTGTATGTATTTTTTTTCAGATTCATTTCCCTTATTATTACAAAATATCAAGTATAGTTCCCTGTGCTATACAGTGGTCCCTGTTGACCATCTATTTTACACAGTAGTGTATATATACTAGTCCCACCCTCTTTATTTATTCCCCCTCCCTTATTTATCCCTCCGCTCTTTCCTCTTTGGTTACCAGGACAACTTCTTAAACTACATTCTTCTGTGAATGGGCGGGCAGTTATTCTATTAAGTGCCAGGTACTCTAAGTTCTTTACATGAACAGATTCATTTACAGGGTCACCACAACCTTGTGAGGTTAGCATTATCAATATTCTCCTTTTAGGTGAGCAAGCCAAGGCATGACAAGGCCAAATAACTTTCCTGAGATTACACAGACAGTATCTTCCCAGGTGGCACTTGTGCCAAAGAACCTGCCTACCAATGCAGGAGACATAAGAGATGCTTGCCAACGCAGGAAGCATAAGACGTAAGACACGAGAGACATAAGGTTTGATCCCTGGGTCAGGAAGATGCCCTGGGGGAGGGCATGGCAACACACTCTAGTATTCCTGCCTAGAGAATGCCATGGACAGAGGAGCCAGGCAGGCTACAGTCCATGGCCATAAGGTTGCAACGAGTTGGACACGACTGAAGTGACTCAGCGCATGCGCACACAGCATATCAGTTGGACTAGAACTGAACCAGGAGGGCGAGTTTCAGAGCTGAACTCTTAACCGCTAGGCTGTACTACCTCAATAGTGAGAGGATTGATGAAGGCAGGTTTCCTTTAGCTACTTTTGGAAAATGAGCCTGCAATTTCATTTTCTAAGATGATAAGAGGCATTTTAGCCTAAGCAACCCAACATTTATAATGAATTTAACTTGAGACCACGCCAGGACAGACATTTATCATGGTTCATTTAAGTAACTGTTCATTAAGTGGCTGGGGAAAAGGAAACCACTATGAGACCAGAGGGGGCCTCGAATGAGAAAAAGAGAGGGATGTGGGAAACCAAGAATCTGAGACATTGGGAACATACATTATAGAGAATTGCAGAGATGTGCACATGTCTATGTTCATAAATTTTAAAAGCCATGCTTATAAAATTATAATACACGTGGTAGTACAGAGGACTGCTGAGATCACAGCAAAACACTCCATCAAACAAAATCTATTTCCGAAATACACAGGTTTATTTTTTGCTTGTATTTTTTAAACACTGTGAAGGATATGCACAAACCACAGCGATATGTTAAAGCTCCCAGTTGTTTTCTGTATTCACTTCTCTTAGACACCATGGTTGCCTGCTTCCTAGCATTTTTCTTTAAATCTCTTCTGAATGAACTTTCTGACTTTCTTTTTCCTGTTCCACTATTCTTCATGATTGTGTACCACGAAATCCCAAAAAAGGAGCCTGACGCTGAAAGAAGGCAAGGTGGGGGAAAACATTTAGGGCACAGCCTTTTAGCAGGATAAGGAAAGAGGACTTCTATAGATTAATGATTGTTTCTCCCCTTCTCAGAACTGAAATACAAGTCCAAGCTACCTGCCCATGGGCCTCTGCCAACTGGACATTCATGAAGTATAATTGTCTATAAATGTTTCTCAAAGGAATAAGGCTGTGCCCTTAATTTCAAGAAATGAGGCTAATAACAACAACAACAAAAGATTAATAAGCTTGACATTTCCATTTAAAAAGTTTTTAAAGCTCTACATAAAATGGAAAGGGAAGATCAAATTTTCCTTTAGGCAAAATGCAAGAGAACACATTACTGAATACACATTCTAACTTATCATACGGACACAGTTAAAGGTGGTGGTGGGGGGGCAGTAATAGAAAGTTCACCAGAGGACATGCCTTCTAGGCTAGCTTTAAGCATCAGGGGTGCATTGTGTGTGTGTGTGTGTGTGTGTGTGTGTGTAAAAGTATCAGTGCGTGCATGTGTGCTCGGTCATGTCCATCTCTTGCGAGCCTATGGACTGTAGACCACCAGGCTCCTGTGCCCTTGGGATTTCCCAGGCAAGAATACTGGAGTGGGTTGCTATTTCCTTCTCCAGGGCATCTTCCTGACCCAGGGATCAAACTCTTGTCTCCTTCAAGTCTCCTGTACTGCAGGTGGAATTCTTTACTGCCAGGGCATAATGAAAGTTTGAAAGTGGGATCCTTTATGATTCCACTGATTACGTTTAAGTCTTTAGAACCCTTTGGTAAATAGCCTCTCATCTGGGTGGACCTGCTCTTCACCAGAAGTGGAATGGATGAGAGTATTTGTGAGTTCCTGGCATATACTCTATGAGCGTGTGAGGGCTAACTCAGTCACAAGTCCTCAATTCCAGATGCCACTTGATCAGATACCACCACGTCGTCTTTCCTTCCTTCCTTCCTTTCTTTTGACAGCAAGTTTATTTACAGATATATATTCCATAGCCAAAGAAAAACCAGTTATCACACCATTTAATTTAGAAAACTTTGAGGGAAAATATACCTGAAAGATCTGTAGGCAACAGGAATGTTTTTCTTTTACTGTCCTTGAGAGTTCTTAGAGTTCCTTAAAAAAACAAGCTGACTATATGAAGCAGTGTTCCAACTCAAATGGGATAATGTGCTCTTCACACCTGAGGTTTGAGGAGACTATCGATATGTTTTATCATTATCACAGCAGGGAAATACAGAGAGAAGAAATTATTTTTATAGTAGACCTTTAGCAAAAAATTGTAAGTAGGAAAATAATTAGTTCTTTCAAGAGCAACATTTATTTATCTTTATGTATTAAGTTAATCCTGGAGGAGGAAATGGCAACCAACTCCAGGATTCTTGCCTGAAGAATCCTATGGACAGGGGAGCCTGGCAGGCTACTGTCCATGGGGTCGCAAAGAGTCAGACACAACTTAGCAACTACACACTCCACAGGCAGAATGCAGACCAGCTCAGAGAGCAGCCCTGAGGTTGTTAGCTTTTATGGGCTAGCTAACTTATTTATTATTATTTTCAATTAATTTTTTATTGGAGCACAGTTGCTTTACAATGCTGAGTTAGTTTCTAGGGGACAGCAAAATGAATCATCTGTATGTATACATATATCCTCTCCCTTCTGGACTTCCTCCCCATTCAAATCACCACACAACATTAAGGAGAGTTCACTATATGTGGAATCTAGAAAAAAATGTATGAATGATCTTATTTGCAGAGTAGAAATAAAGACACAGACATAGAGAACAAATGTATGGATACCAAGGGGGAAGGGGGTGGTGAGAGGAATTGGGACTGACACATATACACTATTTACACGAAGTATGGACAGCGCAGGTGGGAAAGAATCCACCTCCTGATACAGGAGACATAAGAGATGTGGGTTCGATCCCTGGGTCAGAAGTTCTCCTGGGGAAGGGAATGGCTATCCACTCCAGTATATTTGCCTGGGAAATCCCACGGACAGAGGAGCCTGGCAGGCTACAATCCACAGGGCTGCAGACAGTCAGACATGATTGAAGTGACTTGGCACAGTATAGCACACGTGAATAGATAACTAATGCAAATATAGTCTTTCAATAGTATCCTAATTAAAATTTTGGTCCTTAACATACACAAATGCCAGTGCCCCGTTTATCTGGCACTGAGGCCCATGAGGAGGTGCCTTTCTGCTGTCTTTTCTCTCCGGAAATACCCTCTCTGACCCTCAGCTTTGTGCCTTCTGCTAAACATCAGCTCCATGGGATCGCAGATTTGCCCATCTTCACATGTTTGCTGCACTCCCAGAAAATGGGAACTTTATGAAAACACATGCCAAGCCCGAGCTATGCGCTCATCAGCACGAGATAAGGTGAGCTATTTTATTTTGGTTCTGGGAGATTTTTCAAAACCACTTTGCTCTATTCCTTGCATTTATAGTATAAATCAAATATTGAATGATTATCTCTCCCTTCCTTCCAAACTACATTTTGCCTTCTTTCCTGTTATTTTTTTGTTGATGTTAGCAAAACAGATTGCTTCATTAAAAGTTAGTTGTGATCTTTTCAATTCCTCTCCAAAGAATTTATTGCTATTGCAGCAAAGGCAAATGACTAATCATTTGTCTTGAACAATATGGCTTCGTGTTTGACTGGGAAGTCTTCAGAACCAAATATGAACCTGGAAATCAGAAACTGCTGAATAGGAAGTTTCTTAGCAATAGCTCAGTGTAACTTCCTTTCCAACTTTTACTGGTTTAAAGACTGCTTGAAGTCTTTTACCTTTTGGGGGGGTGGGGTGGGATAGGGTAGGCATCTCGTAAGACAGATCACTCTTAATTATTAAAGCACTTTTCTTTGTACTTCAAATGAAAAAAAAATTCTTTCTCCTATTTAGGTTCATGGCAATTTCTTTCTCTAATATGACATGGTGGTTTATAATGCAGCTCTTGATAACAATTCTATTGTTCTAACATTGATAGACTCCTGCCTACCTCCAACATCACTGCTGTTTAGCTACTGCCCAGTAAGTGCCCACAATTCAATAGCTCCTTTGACTGTACTGTCTCTAAATCTTAAACAACATTTCAAGAAGTTTTATTCATTCCATTTTACTGATAAGAAAACAGAGGCTCAGAGAATCTAACCAACTTTCCCCAAAATGCAAAAACTAACTAGCAGAACAAGAACTTTGAACACAGGAATGCTTGGCTCCAAAACTTCATTTTTCCCCCCAACCACAAAATACACACTGCCCTTTTCTTGATATCCTGCCACTACATTTCAGGCACTGAGCTGGATGTTGTAGCAATACAGGGACGTCTGCAGTACATAGTGGGGCCTTAAGAAATGATCAATTTGGCAGGGAAGAAAGTCACACTCCGACAGGATCTGTGGCAAGAAGACTTCATCAAGCGAAGAATCTCATTCCCTCACCAGGTGTAATCATACCACAGCACTGCTGGTAACATTTCTTCCAGGGAACCCAAAGCCTATAGAGAGTGAAATATCAAAAAGTTTCCACTGTGGACTGCTGAAAAAAATGTCGCCTCAAAAGATATCCAAGACCTGCTGTGTCTGGATCTAACATCTGTTTCTTCAAACTGCACCTCATTAATGACTTTCTTAGAGTTGGGAGGTGGGTGAGGCCAATAAAGACTCATACCAAAGCATCTAGGATTCCTGACTTGGGCCCAGATAAGCAGCCTCCCATGGGTTCACGAGGGGTGATGGGGGACAGTGGGACGGACAGATGGACCATTGTCTCAATGTTCAACTTGAATAACTGAAGTGCCTGCAATCCCTCTTTATCTGAGTGCTTTGCATCTGAAATCTACTCTGAAGTGCTCTTCCTTGAGGAAAACTAATAATGCTAATAATATAGGGTGTGCTGGGTGTCTATGTGTACATGTATGTAGGATGTGTGTGAGAGAGAGAGAGAGAGACTAAGAGACAGTAAGAGAAATTGGCTGTTAATAAATGGAAGGTTATTTTAAGAAGATTTTTAAAACTCCATCCCAAATGAGCATTCACATTTAAAAAAACCCTCAAGGGTGTCTATGTGTACATGTATGTAGGACGTGTGTGTGAGAGAGAGAGAGATTAAGAGACAGTAAGAGAAATTGGCTGTTAATAAATGGAAGGTTATTTTAAGAAGATTTTTAAAACTCCATCCCAAATAAGCATTCACATTTAAAAAAAACCCTCAATTCCGATTTACTGAAACTTATAGTCCATCAACCAGGAAAAGAGAATCACAGAAGAAAAAGGTAATTTAGACTTAACATAACCAAATTAGGTTATATTTTGTAGTGATGACTTGGGCCCAGAGGATTAGGCATTCGCTCAAGGCCACACAAATAACTAGTGACAGATTGTAATTTATGAACTTTTTTCCTTCTCCTTATGGTGCCTTACCCTACAACATACAAGTTTGCAATTAAAATTATTGCAATATGGAAATGTTTACCACTCCCTAATGCCAGGTGTAAGATATACAATACATAGGTGTTAACCATAAGTAGAAAGAACAGACATTTTGGAACATTTTTCTAAAAATCACAAATTACTTTAGGACCATCTCCTTTGCAGTGTCATTGAAGGACAGTAGAAAGGAAACAGGTGTCATATTCAGACAGAGGTGGGTTATAAACTTAGCTCTGCGTCTTCCTAGTTGTTATGATTTTGGGTAACTTACTGAAGTTCTCTAAAATTAAAAATCAGAGACATCACTTTGTTGACAAACTTCCATATAGTTAAAGCTATGATTTTTTTTTCCGGTAGTCATGTAGGGATGTGAGTTGGACCATAAAGAAGGCTAAGCACCAAAGAATTGATGCTTTTGAATTGTGGTGCTGGAGAAGGCTCTTGAGAGTCCCTTGGACTGCTAAGAGATCAAATTAGTCAATCCTAAAGGAAATCATCCCTGAATATTTACTGGAAAGACTTGATGCTGAAGCTCCAATACTTTGGCTACCTGATGCAAAGAGCTGACTCACTGGAAGACTCTGAAGCTGGGAAGGATTGAAGGCAAAAGGAGATGGGGGCAAGAGAGGATGAGACGGTTGGATGGCATTGCCAACTCAACAGACATGAGTTTGAGCAAACTGCAGGAAATAGTGAAGTACAGGGAAGCCTGGCGTGCTGCAGTCCATGGCATCGCAGAGAGTCAGACTCAACTTAGAGACTGAACAGCAACAACTGAACTTCTCTAAACTGTGTTCCCTCATATGCATAGTGGGGACAGTAAAATGCGCCTCTGTACATGCTTCTAAAAGTTTAACTAAGTACAATGTGTGAATTACCCAGCTTAGTGCTGGCACAAATGTTAGATACTGCCTAAGCCCACCTCTTGAGAAACCTGTATGCAGGTCAGGAAGCAACAGTTAGAACTGGACATGGAACAACAGGCTGGTTCCAAATAGGAAAAGGAGTACGTCAAGGCTGTATATTGTCACCCTGCTTATTTAACTTCTATGCAGAGTACATCACAAGAAACGCTGGGCTGGAAGAAGCACAAGCTGGAATCAAGATTGCCCGGAGAAATATCAATAACCTCAGATATGCAGGTGACACCACCCTTATGGCAGAAAGTGAAGAGGAACTAAAAAGCCTGTTGATGAAAGTGAAAGAGGAGAGGGAAAAAGTTGGCTTAAAGCTCAACATTCAGAAAACTAAGATCATGGCATCTGGTCCCATCACTTCATGGCAAATAGATGGAGAAACTGGAAACAGTGTCAGACTTTATTTTTTGGGGCTCCAAAATCACTGCGGATGGTGACTGCAGCCATGAAATTAAAAGAGGCTTACTCCTTGGAAGGAAAGTTATGACCAACCTAGAGAGCATATTAAAAAGCAGAGACATTACTTTGCAAACAAAAGTCCGTCTGGTCAAGGCTATGGTTTTTCCAGTGGTCATGTATGGATGTGAGAATTGGACTAAATAAAGAAAGCTGAGCTCAGAAGAATTGATGTTTTTGAACTGTGGTGTTAGAGAAGACTCTTGAGAGTCCCTTGGACTGCAAGGAGATCCAACCAGTTCATCCTAAAGGAGATCAGTCCTGGGTGTTCATTGGGAGGACTGATGCTGAAGCTTAAACTCCAATACTTTGGCCACCTCATGCGAAGAGTTGACTCATTGGAAAAGACCCTGATGCTAGGAGGGATTGGGGGCAGGAGGAGAAGGGCATGACAGAGGATGAGATGGCTGGATGGCATCACCGACTTGATGGACATGAGTTTGAGTAAACTCCGGGTGTTGGTGATGGACAGGGAGGCCTGGTGTGCTGCAATTCATGGGGTCACAAAGAGTCGGACGTGACTGAGCGACTGAACTGAACGAACTGAACTGAAGACCAGTAAAAATGGTGGATACAAATAAATTAAGAAATGTTCATAGCAACAGTATTTACAATAGGTAGGGCAATGAAGGAACCTAAATGTCCAGCAACAGAGGAATGAATTAAGATGTGGTACATATAGACAATAGAATATTAGCCACAAAAAGCAATGAAACTGGTTCCTTTGCAGAGATGTGGATCAACCTAGAGATTGTCACATGGAGTGCAGTAAGTCACAAAGTGAAAAACAAATATTGTATAGTAATATATATATATATATGAGGAATCCTGAAATATGGTACTGAAGATCCTATTTGCAAAGCAGAAATAGAGATATAGGCACAGAGAACAAACAAATGGACACCAAGGGTGGAAAAGATAATGGGAGGAAGTGGGAGATGGGATTGACAGTATACATTACTATGAATAAAATAGTACATAAAATTCATACATACTATGAATAAAACAGATAACTAATGAAAACCTACTGTATAGCACAGGGAACTCTATTTAATGCACTGTGGTGACCTAAATGGGGAAGAAGTCCAAAAGAGATAGGATATATAAATAGCTGATTCATTTTTCTGTACAGTTTAAACTAACACAGGAGACATAAGAGATGCAGGTTCAATCCCTGGGTCAGGAAGATCCCCTGGAGGAGGGAATGACAACCCACTCCAGTATTCTTGCCTAGAGAATCCCACGGACACAGAGCCTGTTGGGCTACAGTCCATGGGGTCGCAAAGAGTTGGACACGACTGAAACGGCTTAGCATGCACACATGCTGAAACTAACACAATATTGTAAACCAACTATACCCCAATAAAAATTAATCAAAAAAGATATAAATTTAATAAACCTAATAAAGTGAAAATTATAGCAAAAAATAAATGAGTCAGTGTCTGTATATTTCATATTTCCTTTTCTTCCATTTGTTTTCAATTAAAAACTCTGAAGCATTTCCTGATAATGGTTGTTCTTCACATAATGAAAATAGAAAATTCACTTCATTCATACCTTTTAGCCTCCACCAGAATCACAACCTACAACCTGCCCCTTTGTCTCTTCTCTACAGAAATCAATATGCTCCTTATTGAATTGTCAACTTGCATAAAACTGTGAAGGCCAATGATAGGGTTTTGGGAGAAAAAGGTATGAAAAAGTCACTGGTACACACTGGGAGTTAGATGATATGTCTTTGACTGTCATGGGAATCTTTTTAATGCTATTTTCCTCATTTCTTTGAAATCTGTAGAGATGTTACAGTAAAGAAAGTGATACAAAGGCTACCATCTTTCACCCTTGAATCCTGGCATTAGCTTGTACAGGTATGAAGGGAAGCTATAAAATTCAAGGGATTTTTTTTTTCCTACACATTACATTTTATTGTTTACCTTAGAGAGAAATACACATCTTTAATCTATTTTTCAGTGTTTTGTCTTCATTTCAGAATGTCACCAGAATCTCAAGATAATGCACTCTTCATTCATATTCTATGATGAACAATATCTCACATTCTTTACCACCCCTCCCCTTCTTTGCCCCCTTTCCTTTTCCCATGTAACAGATATTAATAAATATGTGAACAACAATTCTGAATAATATTGAGATGGGAAGAGTGATGAAGGAAATTTTACCTCCTCTCACATCAATGGAGATGGAAATTGCCAGATACCTGGTTTAGTAGCATGGGGAGGGGTGAGGAGAGGAAATACTATAAACATTTCTACAGAAAGCAAGTACATGTCTGGGGTCTAATGCAATGTGACTTTAGTACATTTCATAAATTGAATCAAAACTGTGCCTAGATAGCACGCATGCTCAAATTGGGGCACCCTGCCTGGCCAAGCCCCTGGTGTTAATGAGATACTCTGCAGGACACCCTGGCTTCACCAACCAGACAAAGAGATGTCAGTGTATCCCTTCCCCCCAGGCATTCAAAGCTGGCACTTATTTTCAAATTTCCTTCCCACCTGGCAGGGGAAACACTTTCTCAGACACATGATAAAACTGCAGCATGGGGTGGGATAACGAGACTCTGGCAAGGACTATTTCAGAGAATAGTTGTGCTCACCAGCTGCATTGACTGTGTGCCCTCTAACACACACACACACACACACACACACACACACACACACACAATCACTCAAGAGCATTGACTACCTCTTTTTATGCCACGGTGAAGAAGGATTTTCATCTGACAAGGCTCATCCAAGAGAAATTTGTCAAGTGATATATAGCATGTAAGGGGAATGTGGTTGGGGGAGAGGGGCTGGGGATTTGGAGACTGCAACTAAAATCATGCAAACGCACATTTGCTTCATAATGTTAGAAAAAGAATACTTCCTTGCTCAAAACCCAGAAAGCATAAGGAGTCCTATTCCATATTTAAAAAAACACTTCTTTATGAAAAGTTTCAACATATACAAAAGAATGGGATAACGAGCCCCCAGGTACCCATCTCCTAGTTTCAACCATGATCAAATTATGGCCAAATTCATTTCCTCTATCCTCTCCATCTCCACCCAATCCTCTTGCTTTGTACTATATTAAAGCAATCTTGACATTATTTCCTCTGTAATAATTCATTGTGTATTATATATATATATATATATATATATATATATATATATAAAACTCTTTAAGAGCCAATGCTATGTACAAATATACATATATATGCACAAAATAAATATATATGTAATATATTAATTTATATACATATATATGCACAAAATAAATAATTCTTTATTATCATCAAATATCCATTTAGTGAGTGTTTTAATTCTCTCAGTGTATTCTTTTTACTATTGTTACACCGTATTTGGATCAGGATTCACCTAAGATTCTGGCATTGCAATTGGTTGTGGATATTTATGTTTATTTATTTTATTTTCCTTTTAATCTGTAAGCTTTCCCCATTTGTTTGAAGTAGCCTTTGAATTCTAAACTCCAGATCCTTGCACTAGGAGGTGCAAACCTGCCTTTAAAACAACCTGTGGCAACTTCCATGTCTCAATATGGAGGAACAGTTATATAAAAAGTGGTGCATGAAAAGCCTAGGACCAGATGGCTTCACAGCTGAATTCTACCCAAAAAAATTTAGAGAAGAGCTAACACCTATCTTACTCAAACTCTTCCAGAAATTGCAGATGAAGGTAAGCTTCCAAACTCATTCTATGAGGCCACAATCACCCTAATTCCAAAACCAGACAAAGATGCCACAAAAAAAGAAAACTACAGGCCAATATCACTGATGAACATAGATGCAAAAATCCTTAACAAAATTCTAGCAAACAGAATCCAACAACATATTAAAAAATCATACATCATGACCAAGTGGGCTTTATTCCAGGAATGCAAGGATTCTTTAATATCCACAAAATCAATCAATGTAATACACACATTAACAAATTGAAAGATAAAAACCATATGATTATTGCTCAATAGATGCAGAGAAAGCCTTCGACAAAATTCAACACTCATTTATGACTAAAACTCTCCAAAAAGCAGGAATAGAAGGAACATACCTCAACATAATAAAAGCTATATATGACAAACCCACAGCAAGCATCACCCTCAATGGTGAAAAATTGAAAGCATTTCCCTGAAATCAGGAACAAGACAAGGGTGCCCACTCTCACCACTACTGTTCAACATAGTGTTGGAAGTTTTGGCCACAGCAATCAGAGCAGAAAAAGAAGTAAAAGGAATCCAGATAGGAAAAGAAGAAGTGAAACTCTCACTGTTTGCAGATGACATGATCCTCTACATAGAAAACCCTAAAGACTCTACCAGAAAATTACTAGAGCTAATCAATGAATATAGTAAAGTTGCAGGATATAAAATTAACACACAGAAATCCCTTGCATTCCTATACACTAACAATGAGAAAACAGAAAGAGAAATTAAGGAAACAATACCATTCACCATTGCAACAAAAAGAATAAAATACTTAGGAGTATATCTACCTAAAGAAACAAAAGACCTATACATAGAAAACTATAAAACACTGATGAAAGAAATCAAAGAGGACACAAACAGATGGAGAAACATACCGTGTTCATGGATTGGAAGAATCAATATTGTCAAAATGGCTATTCTACCCAAAGCAATCTATAGATTCAATGCAATCCCTATCAAGCTACCAATGGTATTTTTCACAGAACTAGAACATATCTCTTCTATATCAAAAGTATTTTAGAGCTTTTAGTAAAGCTCACAATTACATTAAGAAAATCTATTTTTGTTTCACTGTGAAGCTTTACCAAATTCACTGTTTATAACTTTTTGTATACATTTCCCCAATGTATCATTCTCTATCCAATAAAGAGAGGGAAGCCATATAATCTGAACAGGAAATATTAAATAAAAAGAATTATCAACTATAACAAGAAACTGGAAAATCAAGGGATTGCCTAGTAAGTAGAGAGAACTCTAAAGATTATATAAAGAGCAGATATAGAAGCAGCCACTGCCACTAGAGGTGAGATGGATTCTCCGAAAGAGGAGCTCCACTGGGCTGAGATCCAGTCCTTGTTGGAGAGGGTACACTGAATGGGAAAGTTGCTGTGACATTGTGCCAGCAGAACTTGCTAGAAATCCAACTTGCAGGGTGCCAGAGAAAACTGTTCACAAGAAAGTATACTACCAGAGGCATTCTGCTACAAAACCATAACAGGGAGCTTCTAGGAGGGGCTGCTGGCCACCACGTGCTGCAAAAGCTGTACTGGAGAAGTTGATTAGGCTCAGCAAAGCCTGCAGGCACTTAATCTTAAAAAGATGACTGAATCTCAGTAGGAGAGCTCTGTGGCATTTTAACTAACCTAGGCTCCATCTCTCCCTCTGTGACTCAGTGACAATCCTGAAAAGAGCAGCCTGTGTTCCCTGTGTGGGCTTGTGGTCCTGGAAGGAGTGGAGCAGACCTTGTTCTCAAAGAACTGTTGTCATTTTTTAACCCATCTGGTGGCTCCCTGAAAGACAGAAACAAAGAGCTTGCCTTTATTTCACGTAACTCAGAACTCTCCCCAGATAAAGTATAGGTTATAAAGATATAGTAGAGGTTACTTGAGGGCATTTGGCAAAAAGTATTTAAACACAATTGTGTTAGGCTCTGTGATTTGGAAAGGAATGACGGTCAAAGCAAACAATGGACACACCATATGACCCAGCAATCCCACTCCTGGGCATACACACTGAGGAAACCAGATCTGAAAGAGACACGTGCACCCCAATGTTCATCGCAGCACTGTTTATAATAGCCAGGACATGGAAGCAACCTAGATGCCCATCAGCAGATGAATGGATAAGGAAGCTGTGGTACATATACACCATGCAATATTACTCAGCCGTTAAAAAGAATTCATTTGAACCAGTCCTAATGAGATGGATGAAACTGGAGCCCCTTATACAGAGTGAAGTAAGCCAGAAAGATAAAGAACATTACAGCATACTAACACATATATATGGAATTTAGAAAGGTGATAATGATAACCCTATAAAAAAAAAAAAAAAAGAGACACAGAAATACAGAACAGACTTTTGAACTTTGTGGGAGAATGTGAGGGTGGGATATTTCAAAAGAACAGCATGTATACTATCTATGGTGAAACAGATCACCAGCCCAGGGGGGATGCATGAGACAAGTGCTCCGGCCTGGTGCACTGGGAAGACCCAGAGGAATCGGGTGGAGAGGGAGGTGGGAGGGGGGATCGGGATTGGGAATACATGTAAATCCATGGCTGATTCATATCAATGTATGACAAAACCCACTGGAAAAAAATAAAAAAAAAATAAAAAAAAAAACAATGGACACACCAAATGCTTGGGAGGAAAGGCTGAGGAGTGAGATGTCTTGGCAAATAAGGGCTCTGAAAAGCTCCCACGTATCCTGGGGAGGTCGAAAACCA